>NW_009630717.1:55695-66016 GCF_000690535.1 Cariama cristata | reverse complement strand
GGCCATGGAAGAAGGTATTATTTATATCAGAAAGTATTATTTTATTCTACTTGAACCTCCTGTCTCCTGAGACAGAGAAATAAGAATAGCCCTCTAGATTTTTTTCTGGAAACAAGGAAATGAAGGTGCAAAGATATCCTTCCTTGCTGAAAGCATTGTGCTGAACTATTTCCCTGCCTCCAGCAGCAAACTTCAGACGGTGCTGCAGAGTCCATGGTGTAGGTAACTGCTGGCTGAGGGCCGTAGCTTTACTGATACAGCTAAACTACAGCTGGTGTAGGAGCTGCTGTGGTGGTAAAGGCACCATTACATGATCCCTAGGCACCCATGCTAAGTGACCAAGCCACATGAAATACACCTTTTGGTTCTTTTGGTAAAATAACATCGTAGGCTCCCAAGACACTTACATCCTTAAAAATATCCTTTAAAAGTGCTTATGAAGTTCAGCTCACAGCTGTTGCATAAAGCAGGGCACTAGAGAATTTTGAAATGAATTATTGAAGAGAATGAAAGAAAATATTTTGCAAATATTTTACTGTCCGCAGTTCATTTGTGGGACAGTCCTAATTCCCAAGAATGTGCTAGTCATTCATTTTCTTCCACCACAGGGATGTCAGAACAGCTTTTAGCCATACAGTGGTTTGCAAACAGTTTTGTTCAGCTGTTTAGAATTCATTAAAATTGTTTTGTCATGCCAGCATTATTTTTGCTTTTGTAATCTCTGACTGAGGCATTCTGAAAGGAAAAATATGAATAATGATCAATAAATAATAACATGCTGACTATGAAAACAAATGCTTGCAGCCACGCACAGATCCAGGCATTTGTCTGAATGAAGGACAGCTTCTTGGACATGCAGGCAAGCAAAACCCAACTTGCCTGGAGCAATTACCTCTTCCTGTAAGCCTGGACTCTTCTGCACCCCTGCCCCTTCCCAGTGGCACGATTGGCATCACAGCAGCGCAGCGGTGCATGGGGACACTGTGGCTGACTCCCCGCTGAATTTTCAGCACCATTTTGCCATCGATGTAACAGCAGGTGCTTTGTTATCGAAATGCTTTCAGGGCTAGAGATGACCACCTCTTATTTATGCAAAGAGAAGTGGTGAAACACGCATGTTGAGGGCTGGTCAGCAAGGAAGCTTTAAAGGCTTGCCTACCTAACAGCTTCTGGGCCCCTTGTGGAGCGGTGGAGCAAAGTTTGGTTTTGCCGGAGCCCAGTATCTGTATCCAATTGGTCACCAGAGGCTCCATCCCTCTCCATCTGCCTGGCACACAGGTGGCCATGCTGTAGGATGCCGGCACGAGGACTTTCTGCAGCACGGAGGGGAGCCAGCCCTGGCTCACAAGGCTGCCACATCTCCCCTCTGAAACCCAGGTGGTGACCATCTGCTTGCTGAAGGTGTTCCCCTGGACAGACTGAGAAATTCCTGGTTAGTAGCTTGCAAGTTCAGATTGTGCTGGTAGGGTCAAAATAGGGTGGTCTTCAAAATGGAGAAGGCCTACACAGTGTGTGTATGTGGTGGGGTGGGGGTAGAAAAACAGAAAACATTCTTAGTGCATTTAGCCCGTTTTTCATTTAGTTAGTTCTAAGGAAATGAGGCTTTTTCAACCGTGAGTTGTCTCTGGGCCTCTTCACACATCTGTTTCCATCCATCCTCCTGTTACCCTATCAGCAAATACAACCACATTTCACCAACACTGAGCTTTAAAGACAGCAATTTCCTAGAATTTTCTCAAGGAGACAACCGGCGACGGGGTGGAGAGCGGTGTCCCCCACATGCTCCTGGTCGAGGGAAGTGGCACGGAGTCATCCCTGGCCAGGCCTCCAGGATGCTTCTCTCCAGCGCAGGAGCCACATCAGCCAGTGCCTGCTCCATCCCGGGCCCCAGCACAGCAAACCACAAGACGTAAAGCTGTAGGAAAGCAGATTTCACCCACTTTGGAAGTGGATTATGGACAAGTCCATCGTAACCTGTTGGCAAGCATACAGTAGGCACGTGCCTGTACGGCAGAGCGGGTCGGTGGCAGGAACTGCTGAGAACACGCACTGCCTGGGTTTCCACTGCCACAGAGACAAGGTCTGCTTCATGGGCAGGGGGCTGGGTTTCCTACTGCTGCTGACCAAACGCTCTGGCGAGAGGGATGCCAGGGTACTTTTGAGAACAAAACCACCCAGTTGTATCTACGTCATGCAGTGCCCGGTTGTTTTAGTGAGAAGAAAAGGCACGGGGATGTGGGGAAGGAGGAGAAGTACTTACTGAGAAGCAGCATAGTAAAAGTTGGCAAGTGCCTAGCACTTATTAAACAGTCCCTTCCAATCTGCTGCTCTTCAGGCCCAGACGACATAAAGAGTCAGCCCAGGGAACGGCAGGCCAGGGCGAGCGCTCCTAGGAACAGAGGAAAATTACTTCGGAAAAGGTTTTGGAGGAGACTCAGTGACCACCATACACAGTACAATGCTGCATCGAGCTGACTGCAAAAAATCCCTAATTACTGGTTAAGACCTCCTAGGAGGTGCTTAGAGTAGCAGATGGACCCATTCCCCAGTAACTTTTATGGATCTGAGAGACTTTGGCAGTGGGATATGGTTACTATGAAGTTGAGTTGGGTTATAAAGAAAAGCAGGAAAGGATTTGTTCTGCAGGAGCTTTTTACGTTACTAGGGGTTTGAGGGCTACAACACGGCGATGGTTGACCTTCTGTCTCCACGCGTGGGGGCAGAGGTATCTAACAGGGAGGGCCAAAGGTATAACCAAGACTGTGGAAGGACATGAACATGCCCATGAACACATCGAATCTATGGGCAGGGTCTGAAGCCATGGGCGGTCCTTCTACCTTGCAGGGAACCAATCTGCTTTCAAATCAGTTTTCTCTGAAGAGCTTTAGTTCTGAACGGGCCACTGTTACCAGCAGGATGCTGAGGGGTGCGTAGGTGCTGTAGGTTATGAAAGGGATATGGCTGAGGTTGGACCCTGCCTCAGACTATTGCCATCCCATGTCATGCCCAGCAGCTGCAGCACAACAATCAGTCTTAATGCAAGAACTGTAGGATTTCTCTCCTCTCCTCTACATCCATCCCTTAGAAAAATAATGGTTGGAAACTTGAACCACAGGTACTTGTATAAGTCAGGCAAAAGAAATTGCATCCAGTGTCAAACCTTAAAAAAAAGAAACAAAAACCAAAACTTTCGTGAAAAATTAATGTCTGTTGTAAGTTCACAGCATCCATACGGTTTTTCAAACCCATGCCTAACATTTGCACTGCAATAAAAGACTGGGTTCCCTAGTAACACAGGGCAGCCCTTGGCAGATGAAGAGCCCTGGGTACCTACCAGGTAAAGCTAAGGGAGCTCCATTCCTTCGCAACCAGCCACTTAGTGAAAACTGAAGTACTCGGGGACAGGGGGGAGAAACAAGACTCAGTAGGTGTCTTAGGTAAGCAGTTTTTGTCAACTTGATGTGAAGCCGAGTGTTCTTCTCTGTTTCAGCTGATGCATGCTTTCCACTGCTGTCTGAGAGTTTTCATTTTCCATTTTCAAAGGCTATAGATTTCCACCTCTTACCCTAGCAACTGTTTCAGTGGTTTTTTCCAGCCCTTTCTGATTTGCTCAGAAAATACAGATAGGCCAGCTATAACAAACTTTCACAGGATGTGCAAAACCTTCACAAGAAATAAACATCTCCAGCCCCTTTCGCACCCACAAACAACAAAATCACAATGAAACGTTAAACAGAAACCAGTCTGTTGTGTGCAGGCGAGAGCTGATTTCGAATCTAAACACCCCATAAGCTTTCTGAGCACTGTTGAGAAGTACATCAGTTGGCCTCTTCTAAGATAAAATGTCACTCAGAAGTATAGTGTTGTTTTGAGATGACCAAAGCCTTCAAAGAATGAGGTCTCGCCTCTCAGAACAACGTTATGATGAACCAAGAGTATAAATTGTGTATTCTATTTTAAGAAGGGTGCATGGACTTTGTTTTTCGACACTTATTCATCATTATTTCTAAATTCCCAGAAAGAAACACTGGAGCCATACTCATCAGCTCATTACATGTCCTCCTGAAACAGCCTTAGGCAGCTGTCCCCTCTGGCCACTCTCCTGAGAGTCACCCACTTCATTTGGTAGCAGAACCCATCCTGATCTGTCACTGTGACGTCCAGCAGACTTCTCATTATACGAAATTATCTGTCATTACCAAACAGATACAAAGCTCTAGCCAAATGTTAATGAAAGGCTTCATACAAAAGCAAAACACTCCAAACAGACCAATGTTGCACTGTTTTCCACCTTTTTGCAACCATTCATGCCAATGCAAAATTACCAAATGGTGTTTTACATGCACAGCACTTTAAACAACTTTTTTTTTTTAACTACACAGAAAAGCACCCCTGCGATTTGAAAAGAAGTCAGGAAGCATTACTAATGACTTTGATTTAAGAAGGTTTAACCCCATAAGGCTCAGCCACTCAAAGGAAAGTGTGAGACTCACCCAAAACTGCCAAGTACCACGTTTTCCACTAGCAAAACCGTAGCATGTTCAAGCTGAGGAGCCTGTGGGAAACTCAGTAAGTTCTGGTTAAAGGAAAAGAAAAATCAAATTACCTGTTCTGCTGACCTATTTAAACTGAACCCAACAGACGGGCTGATCCTCAACAGACACTCCTTCGTCAGAAATCACCTCGGTGACTTCCAAGGTGTTGCCAGCCTGGCCATGGCACAAAGGCAATGACTGTGGCATTACTAATGACAATCAGGCACGTCTAAAATCCTCCTAGTTTCTGCTCCTTGCCTTGTTTTGGTCGTAACTTTTCAGAGAGGCTTCAATGCTTCACCAAGCTTCCAAGAGACAACGCAACTTTGATGAACAGGTTGATATTTATAAAAGAAGGAGCAGTCAAGGTTAATGGCCCTCTTCTCTAGAGGAAGCTTTGAACAATAAAAACAAACATGATCATCCAATAAATTCTCTGTATGCTTTCTCACAGACAAATAATTCTTAACGCAAAACATTTTCAGCACAGGAGTTGAACATAGAAACAGGAGTGAAAGACCAGCAAATATTCTTAAGGAAGCTCGCTCTTTCTCATTTGTCTGCCAGTAAGTAAAATGAGCACAGCCCTCCCTGTCCGCTCTATCCACGAGGAGTCTGTAAATCTAGAAAGGCAAGCCACGACCATTGCTCAGGTCTGTTCAAAGCAAAGCTAAGAAATTGCTGGAGAAATACTGGTCAGTAGTTTTGTCCGCACACCACGGAAGACTGGTTTGTCTTTTTTAAACCTCTGTTTATTAAAAACAAAACATGCCGATTTGCTAGGGAACTATATGAACTTTGGTGATAGACTGATGACAGCCCAAAGAAAGGGCTGGTGGATTCACTGACTACTTGGCCCAGGGAAAATAGCCTCAGAGCGTGATGTGGAGAGATCGAGAAAAAAAAGTTTCTAAGTAAGAAACTTAGCTAGGAATGCCTGGGTTCAATTTCCAGCTTGGTTTCCTCTGTCTCCCTGGGAAAGTCACTTAGTCCCTGTGTCCATCACCAACTGTAGGCGCTCTGAAGCAGCAAGTCCAGTGAAGAACTTATGGTTGTGGAAGTCAGATAACTCTCAGAAACAAAGACTCTAGCGCAGAAGTTAGTGGTGCAGGACTGAATGCGAACACAAAAACAAAGTAGTTACAAAGTGTTAGCAAGCCCACAGTAAAATCCTAGAGGAGATAAGGTGGCTGTGTTTTTACCACAAGACAAATAACGAGGACAACTTGCTCTGCTCCCCACCCATGACTAACCTCACCACCTTCTTCGCTTCACTATACATTTGATATTTGCAGTGAGTAAACCATATGTAAACTGCAGATACCACAGCCCTAATAGGCTGCTGCGATGTGCATGCTCTTTAAATCAATTATATTAATCTTTTAATTAACATAAAAAGTCTTAACTGATGGTTTTGAAAGCTTTATTTCAAAAGGCTTCATTTTCCTAGGTGTGGATTGGCTTGCTTCTCCCATAGACACAAACATACAAAATCAAAGTCAGCCTTTGAAACAGCAGACCTTCGCTACCATACACGCGCTTTCTTTAAAAAAAGCAAAAACCAGAGGCTGAGCACAGTCATTCGCAGCCACGGCTCCGCAGCGGTTTTTCCACACTCTTTAGTCAGTAACATCTCAAGGGGAACGTGGTGCCACAAGGTCACATACCATCATCTGCCTGTACGTGGAAGTGTTACAGGTCATGGGGTTTCCCTGTCGGGGCCTGAGAACAGCTGTGCCAACAAGGGTTTGGGGGTTTTTTAATTAAAATGAAAAAAAAAAAAAGTAAGAGCCCATCACCACCAGTCATTTCATTTAATGAGGCCTACCATATTCTCTTGTGCTTGAAATCTGAGGGCAAGAAGCAGAAGAGGGTCCCTGGGCAGGATGAAGCCCAGAAGTGGGGACAGCCACAAGCTCGGCTTGCACTCCCCGCAGCTCTACCTCTGCTCCTGCCTCTTCTGCAGGGAGCACCCGGCTTTGGCCCTTCAGGCAGGGAAAGCAGTCCGGACCACCGAGGCAATGAGAAAAAGAGGTTCATCACAACATCATAACTTCTTTTCAAGCGTTAAGAAACCTTTCAAAAGCCGGCTGCCCTTTAGCGTGGGTGGGGAAGGAGCGTTGTGCACTGCAGCACCCAGGGTGGATTTTCCCGTCCCGCAGCGAGTCCAGCGAAAGGACAGAGCAGAAGTCGGAGGGGCCAAGAGCTTCCAGCTCCCCTCATCTATGAGGGCTTCGTTGGAGAGCCAGTCCCCAGACCTTGATAGATGTACTAGGCCAACAAGCTGAATTAAAAGGGGGCAAAAAAAAGTTGTTGTCATTCACAGTTGCAGAGGAAAACTCAGGAACAAGAACACCATAAGAGTATTTGTAATTTCTAAAGTATTTCGTGGTACTAGGACCCTGCAATTTTTGAGTGGCAGGACCGGTAACATGGGACATGTGATTTGCATCACAGATCCTGCCGCTGCTTCTGATGTCCAACGAGACACGCGACAGCACAGGGCACCAGCATGTGCATTTCCCTCCACGACCTGCATCCCAACCTGCATCCCATGCAGCTCCCCAGCACCGCACTCGGCCACTCAAGCCGGGGAGCAACATGAGCTTGTCTGCTCAGAAAGATCCAAACAGATTTGGAAACACTGTGTGCAGCCTGTTATCGCAGCTCAGAAGGAAGTTTTGCTGGGGGTACTGCTCTTTGCATAGAATAGCCAAATTTGGGTCTGTTTGGGCCAAACTGGCTACTACTACAAGAGCCAGGTCCCTGATTATTTCCTAAAGTTTGCCTGGAGCACCCCCTGCTCCCTCTCCCATCAGCAGCCCTGCCTGACTTCAGTCAAGGGGTACCTCCTCCTCTCTCCTCCTGTTCCTACCTCCGTGGGGCAATTCCCATGGACTCCTGACCCTCCGCAAGGCAGGCAGCGAGGGCGGAGGAGAGGGATGGCACCAACCCACAGGTGCCTTGGTGCACCCACTTGCCATCAGCAACACGTGTCCCAGGGCTGTTGGGGTTGGAGGTGGTGACTTGGCCACATGAGAGATTCGGCAGAGGGTCGGTGGGGTCTGCCAGGCCACCTACAGCCGGTCGGCACAGCTGCTACGTGCTGGAAAAAAAAACAGAAGTGGTGTGGGAGGTGTTCAGCCAAAGCAGTGCCAGAACTTCCCCACCACAGCCAGAGCTGTGCTGACCTGGTGCTGCTCTCAGCCATGCCAAGGCAGAGGACAGGCTGCAGTTTTCCTGGAAGTGTCAGAGCGAGTGACCCACTGTGATGAGAAACCCTGCATCACCCCTGTGCCGCCACACCACGGGAGGGGAAAATATTGATTTTCTCACTGCTCAGGTCACACTGAAATGGAGAAGGTGCTGGATTTACTGATTTCCCAGTTGGAAATCCATGATTTACCAGGATCCCTATTTAATGTATGCAGTATACATAAACTGGAAACTCCGCCTTGCTGCAGCTCCTAGCCGTGGAACAGTAGCTGCCACTTCTTCAATTAAGAGAAAAACAGAGCGGTTTATTAAGCACAGTTGTGGGAACGTAGTTTCAGTCTTCAGTGGGTTCATCTGAATATTTTTCCATTTCGGTTCATGTAAGTTCACGCCCTTTGGGTTTCACATAAAGCCGTAGGGTCTGAGCAACTCAGAAATCTCAAAATCAAAATGTCAAGTTGAAACGAAACCATAAAAGGTATTTGGATTTGCATGAAAACGGGCCCAGATTTGCTTCAGGAGTTCCTGAAGCCTGGTAAAGCTTTTGAAGAGCCTAATCTGAGTTTTGTGGTTTCAGTGCAGACTGAAACCAGCGCAAGAGAGCAGATGGGCTCCTTTCAGGAAGCCAAGGCAGAGGAGAATGATTAAGAAGCTATGAGAACAAGAACCACAGTGGAGGGGGGGAAGAAAAAAAAAAAAAAAAAAAAAAAAAAAAACCACACACAAACTCCAAAACTAGATTTTCGAGTGCTGAACACCACATACTAGGAGCTAAGAGGACACAGGTCACAGTTGGGCACTACAAGATAGCAGTTCTTTCTGAGGACCAGGCCCTGAACAGGGATACGGTCATCTGGAGGAAAGTTCAGCCGTAACAGTGCCGTATACCCTTCTGCCCATACATTGAGCGTCTTTACCAGTGCATCACATAATGCACACCCTGAAGAGCACAAATCCTCCAAAACTCTCGTTTTCATTGGGGTCTTGTCCCCTTATAAGTAATCCCCTTCCCACAGTACTCCAGCCACACACGAGGCAGGAAAACAAAAGGAAAGAATAATCTACCACTTTTATGATCTCTGGTTAGCATCTGTAAACTTGTCCCAACATCAAATATTTTAAATTCTGGCTTTGATCTGTTTTTTAAAACAGTTCTTTTAATTTCATATGCTCTATATTTATTCTTATTGCATGTTTTTCATTACATAAAAATAAACGCTTTAGAATGACAATTCAGTTTAATACCTCAACTGAAAATACGCAAACACTAGAATAAATTTAATTGATAAATTAACTTTTCTTCCCATTAACAGTCTATACATCTCATTTGATCACACTCTTTACGTTAACATCATTTACATTGACAGGTTGCAGAGGAGGTGACTTCCTGAGTAGGCACTCATTCATTACTTGAGATTTAGCCTCCTGTCTTAGCAACCGGGTGTCTTAAAAAGGACAATATCATATCATGACTGATATAATGTGGGTACAAAATGTTATGAACAACGTAAGCAAAAACTGTGAAACTGGCAACTATCTTGCTTCGAGAGCATTTTGCCTCCTAACCACGCAAAAATTGAACTTCTAATCTACAAATTAAACTTCCAGTCCCTTCTTTATGCCTTTTCTGAAAAAAAAAAAAAACTAACAGAAGAAAACATAAATTTGGCTGAAACACTGAGGATTCCCCCCTCCCCCCCCCCATCAACAAGATATTTAGTTTCACATCTGCTCAACAGTTCATCTTGCCAAAGAAAATCAAATGGTTTCCCACAGCTTCAGTATTCATTGGCATTCACATGAACTTGGAGTGCTACTTGAATGCTCTGTTATCCTCCCAAGAGTATGGAGTGGGGAGCTGGGATGCTCCCTGCTGACATCCTCACACAGCCTTGCTACGGATCAGCCAGCAGCATTTCCAGTATCCGCACTTTTTATATCCAGGGTTTGCAGAATAGGATAAATCAGTATTTTAGCACCCAAATTTCACCTTGCACCAGCATTTCACGCTGTCACAAGTTTCCTTTCGTGCAGCATGTCAAGCTCATTTAATCTATTAAGCCAGAGAGGATGATTAGTTCCTTGCACCTTCAAAAGCTTTCTGCTAGCTAAGATCACGCCCTGGCATTCACAGGATGCTTAGTCACAGCATTTCGTTTGAAATCAGTGGGGGTTAAGTGCTTAAGCAGGCTTACAGGCTGGGCCAAACAGTCTCTGTGCCTCATCTATTAGATATGAAGACAAATACTCTGTCCCACACTCCGGCATTGCAAAGGTAACTACTAGGTTTCTTTGGAAAATTGAAGCGGGGCTTCTTTGCCATCTGACAGCTCAGCCTCAATTTTACCAATACCTTGGGTCTGGGTAAAAATGGCTGAGGGGCAAAAGTTCCCCTACCCCAGCTGCAGCCAAACTGCTGAGGGATCTTCCTCTTGCCAAATGGTGATGTTTCAATATGGTTTCATTTAATTTCATAGAATAGGCTATATGAAAACATACAATCTTAAGATGCAAAACCAAAATCCAAACCACAACAGTTTATCTAAAAAAAACTAAACAGTTTAATTTTC
>NW_009630717.1:55434-55671 GCF_000690535.1 Cariama cristata | reverse complement strand
GGGTAGTCTGAAGTCCTATTTTTCAGACAGCTTGGACCTTTGGGGAGCAGTTTCAGAAAGAAACTCCAAACGATCCGAATTCTCACACCTTCTGTAAGCGGGACTTGAGCATCCAGCCTGGCCCCAGGCAGGGACTGCAGAGTGTGCCCAAGGTGGGTGCAGGCAGCTCTCCATCCCTGGCTGCTGCCATCCCAAACAGCTCAGTGCCTTGTAGGGTTACTGACCCTTTTATGGTCT
>NW_009630717.1:54309-55315 GCF_000690535.1 Cariama cristata | reverse complement strand
CTGCTCACAGAAAAATAACAAGCTGCCCCAGAAGCCAAGTACCTCTCCCTGGGTCCATGGGCAGCTTGCAGGGTGGCACAGGCATCGCTGCAGGCGTTTCTCTCCCTGCAGACGTGTATGGTCTATGTTAGGGTTACTGCTGCACCATGGGATGGAGGGGGGTGGGGCGTGAGACAGGGCTCGTACCTGCAATCGTAACAGCTTTAGAAACTGGATGACCATTAAACCTGTTACCACAGGGTAGTGAGCGGCTGGTTCTAGCAATGTCTCTTCTGGTTACACAGAGTTTCTAGGAGCTACCACCATAAAAGCCACCATCCAGATCTCAGCTTCACTGTAGATCATCTTAGCAGTCTTAAGTGAAAGAAGAGGTAGAGAGGGGAGAAAAATCTTTAAACCATATTAAAAAAACAAGAAGAAAAAACAGAGAAGGAATCCTTGGATTATCCATCCACCATCAACGTCTAAAAGTCGCGGCAAAAAAAGGGGGAAATGGGAAATAAAAAATGATACAGGGAAAGGGAAGGCACAGTAGACCAAAGGTGTGACCTGAAGGGCAGTTGATCCCCACCGCATAGCTGCACGCATGAAGCAAAGTCTCGCTCGCTTGCTGGTTGTAGGTGTGGAGAAAGCTGCCGACAGCCCACTGGATCGACCATATTTGCTCTAAAATTTCCCTCTGCCACTCTGCCTTGTCTGTGGCCTAAGGCAAAAACAAAAAACAAACAAACAAGCAAAACAGAAAAGCAGTTAAAATGTTACGCTTCAATGTTATGCATAAAGGGAAGCACAGCTAGAATCGTTTTGAGAAAATTTGGGGTTTGTCCTGTGACAGCTTCATCTCTGTGGTTTTTCTTGGTATTGATGCAAGGAGGAGAGCATACAGCTGTATTTCCCTTTTTAAAAATAAATATACAGTTCTAGGCAGAAATCGCTCGGTAAGCAATAGAGCCAATTCCGCCTGATCTCACCTGGTTGCACAGGCAGGAACCTCCCCAGAGGCACC
>NW_009630717.1:30754-54285 GCF_000690535.1 Cariama cristata | reverse complement strand
GAGAGGCACATGTCCTTGCATGGCCCTGGAGCAGCTGCCTCGGGGCACTGACGTCCATCCCGCTTCATCTCTGCTCTCTGAAATCAGCCAGGCACCAGTTTGGGAAAAGTGCAAGAACAGCACAAACATATGGTGATGCCTTCCCTGAATCCGTTCCCAATCTCCAGCAATTTACAGCTCAGGGACTTCCTGAGCCAGCAGTAGTTTCTGTGCATTTAAAACCTCTACTGCATTTTTTTGCTCCACAGCTGAGCAGAGCATTGTGTAAAGACCTGCTTTTTTCTATTAATTTCAAATGTGCCACCGGTGATGCCTGGCTCTTCCCAGGTTTCCCAGGGTGCAGGAAAGGCCTCGTCTCCCCTTGGAAGAGCTCCAGAGAGCTGCAAAGGCCAGCAAGGCCCATGGGCTGACACTTTGCCTCTCCAGGAACGAAGGCAACTGGAAGTCATCAAAGAAGAGATGCTGGGAGCTTGCGATCCCACCTAGAGCTGGGACATCGTACCAAGGGATACAGCACAGGGCCAGGGAGGCTAGGCTCAAGCCTGAGCAGAAGACACGAGCCATGGTACCCAAGGAAATGCAGCTCCTGCAGCAGGGTACCAAAATTCCTTGGGATCTCAGCACTCCAGCAGACACCTAAACATGGGGCCAGTTTTTCCCACAGCTCAGCACATCAGGCACCGTGCTCTTTGGAAAACCTGACACACATGTTACAAGCAACGTCAGCAGCTCGAACCCTGTTATTTACCTGTAGGACAGCAATGTCTAGAGGCCCCAGGCGTAACGTAGCACTGCTCTGTCCAGGCGCCGTGCAATCCCGCGGGCTGTGAGCAGTAGCTCCAGGAGAGCTGACCTGGCATAGACAACCACCGTCAGCTTCTCAGGATGCTCTTGAGCAGACACGGCTTCCCACTGGCCACAGGCCATCCCATTTCTCCTTTCTGATCAACCACATCACTGCAGAGAATATTTAGATTTGAAACCACAGTGCCAGCCTCCAAGCGGCTCTGTTGCTGTTGGGGAAGCATCCCAAGCACATATCACTCAGCTTAATTTCACCTGATGCAGATTTAGCCTCACCGGGTTTGCGTCATAGGCAAGGTAGACACAGACAACCAGCATCTTTTTCTGTGGGTCATGTATACGCTTCTAATCCTCCATCAAACTTCAAGGAAGAAGCTGCCACTCCCTCCCTGGGCTCATGTTTTGCTTCAGTCCATCAGGCGCTTTTCCTGCCATGCACTGTGAGAAGGCACCATAGGTTTTCATTCCCCTTGCTCTCCAAGACCTCCAAAAAAGATCTGGCTGTGACTTCTCCCATGCACAGACATTCAGAGGATTTAGCAAAACAAAGCTCATGCTGACGGGGAAACATCGAGAATTCAGTTGACATCAGTGTCACTGTAACAGGGACATGAAGCAAAACTGGGAGGCTGCTCAACCTTCTGGCCAACACAGGGAGAGAAGAGGGAGCTGACGGGCAGCCTCACCCAGCGGTGGCAGACACTGCTTAGCGACCCGCATCAGCGACCCCGCAGTTTCAGAAGCCCCGTGCAGAAGGAAACGCTCTCTGCCAGCTGCAAGGGCGAACATTTTGAAATGTAAAGGAAGAAGGGGGCTTCCTCGAGCAGGGGAGAGAGAGGAAGAAGGCGGGTCTGGCAGATGGGGAACCGGTGTAGCATATCAAGATCTAGATCTGCTTCTCCTTTTTTTTTTGCCTGACCTTCCCCCTGACCTTAGGTAACCTGCCATAATCTTCTTTGCAGAAGTGTGGAGTGTTTTCTAGATGTGCTGGAAGGGCCAGTGCTCATCACCCTGGCGGAAAGGCTGCGTGCCCACTTGGTCCCCATCCACGATGCTGGGGACAGCACAGCACCACAGCGACATGGAGAGCAGGCCTGGCCGGAGCTGAGCCACAGGCAGAGACATCCTTGGTTTGCAGTGCTTTACAAAAACAGAAACATCTCAGCCTCCCAGAACGTGTTGCTGTCAAGAGGACTGTAGTCAGCTCTGAAAAGACCTAGGAGCCTTCTTCCAGAAATCAAACCTTTCTTCACCATCCTCTCAATCCTAAAGTAACAGACAAGAGAGGATACTGGTACCACTGCTACAAGACATTACAAGTCTTCCCGAGGCATCTGGCCCACAGCCAAGTAGACCAGAAGAGGAAAAGCCCTTGTTGAACCATAACAAATGGCATAGCATGTTCCATCTGATTCAGATCCCGTCTTGCAGCCCTTCTGCCAAAATTACAGGACATCTCCTTATACCCTTAGCAGGAACACAGAGGTTATCTGTGGAAAAGAGGAATGGTTCCCACAGATACACACTAAGACATACCTGTACGCTTTTGGTGGGCGTACTCAGAGTAACCTGTTAGCCAGAAACATGTGCTTCAATAAGATATCTGAAGAAACAGGCCTGCAATTTAACTTCTGGCAGAGAATGAGCAATAGGATAGGACCTTGTTTCAAGCCTACACCTTTAAGACAGGCCTTGGAGATTTATTACCAAATGTGAAACTATTAGCTCAAGCTAAACAACAGAATCAGGAAGGTCTTTTGAAGAATTACTTGTTATATAAATACTCAAGTTTCAGAATACACAGTTGAGAACAGAGACATCTCCGAGGGCTACAGCACATGGGTAGAGATACCAAGTCAGTATTAGCTGCACTCTGCGTGCCTCCATCAGCCCACTCACGTTCACCTTGCGCACGTCCCAATCTCGTATGTGCAGGAGCACAAGAATAAGCCTTAACTATCAGTTGGAGACTTTGGGCTTGTGTGTTCGAGGGCAGCGGAGTTGCCCACCCAGCTACATCATACTGCAGGGCACAGACGTTTGGATTCTGCTTTTGCATCGCAAACAGGAATGGCTCTGAGCTGATTCATGCTAAAAGCGACAGGGGATTTTTGGTATTATCACAATACAAGATGTCATCTTCCTGTGCCAGCAAGTGTGATTGACCGAAAATGACCAATCTGACTTCATAAAAACATCAGCGTATGTGTGGTGTGTGGTCTGTTGCTCTTCCACCCTCACGGTCCCTGTGGTTTCTGGGCACACAGCAGCAGTCTGCCTGCTGCAGGCTCTAAACCAAAATACAGGCTGGGAAACCAGAAAGGGGGGGACACGATCCATGCATGCACAGATACAAGAGTTCACAAGGAGGAAAAGAGAAACGCCTGGGCAGATCTGCATTCAGCTGAGGTCAGCTAACATTTGTGGCTTGCAGGAAAGAAGTAAATGAATAGGAAAAGAATCATTTCCCTTCCTTCAGAAATAGCAACAGTGCCAGGCACGCAAAATACACATGCTCTCATGTTTAGATTTTCAAATAAACGTCAGACAAAATGGCATTAAAGAAGAGATGGAAAAAAGCCTGGGGAAGTCCTTTTTTTAAAAGTTTTTCCCTTCCTTTGCATAAAGGCAAAGTTTTGCCTTATTTCTACTTTTGCAGTTTCGCTGAAATCATTTCAGCGGTGCCTGAAATTCAGAGTACATCACTACAAACTATTCAGCAATGGGACAGGAAACTATTTGCATGGGTTAAAACCACAGGTTACTTCAAATTAAAATCTGTTAGCTCCTTAGAAAGACTTCACCAAGAGGAAAAAAGTGACAGGACCCAGTGCATAGGAATTATTTTCTCCAGTAAGAGCATAAAAGTAATTTTTTTTTAAAGTTGATTTTCCTTACATATTCCATCCCCTGTCTCCCTGCATGTAGGATACTTTCTACACTACTGGACCCGGTGGCACCTTTCTAAGGTCCTCCACTGCTTTAAATAGTTCCCATCAAATTTAAGGGGCTTGCTGCAAGCAAAGGCAATGTTACTTGTTTCTACGTTTTTCCTTCATTTCTCTTCAGTTTCTGATTCAGCCTAGGGTGGCTTCCATTTTGTTTTGTTCCAATTTAATGTATTCCTGAGTATCATTTTGACTCTGTTTCTTAAAGGTTGCTTGTACGGACCTGGTGACCCCTCTCTACTCCACTGATGGGTTGAGGGAAGGAGCAGAGCCCTCTGGCTGGGAAGGATCTGGCCTTGGGGATGGCAGGCAGTGAATCAGAGGTGGGATCATTCCCAGCGTTTCACACTGAGCAGCAGCTGCTGGAAAGTTTCCGTTTCGTAGACTTGCTTTTCAGGGATGCTCCAATCCCATCAAGTCTTAGGGCTGATACTGAGAAACCCCATTTCAGCACCAAAAGGCACGATACAAACACCTCATGGATAGCTAAGGTTGTGACATACACTACCAGAAACCAGAGATAATCTGAATTCCTCAACTCTGCTCAACCCCAATCCAATAGCCAGTGTGCACAAAGTGTTCACATTGACAACCGGCAGAAAGTATAGGCACAAAAGTGGTAGCACTGATGATAAAGTCAGGTCTTGTGTGTAGAGATCTAGCACTGCACAGGAGGCAGCGGCATCTTGAAGTAAATATCCAACATTATCTTGCTCCTTACATGATCTTCTCCCCAAGTATACCAGGTTAGGGACCAATCTGTGCAAAATGGCTTTAAAGGACTCATACCCCAAACTAGTCTCTACTCTGAAAACTAAAACCAAACTCTGGCCAGGTTCACTTGTTGAAGAGCAGAAGAGGGGATGGGTGAGGGCCTGTGACCCACAGTCCCACAGGCTCGTTCCTGGAGAGTCCTTCTCCCTGCCAGGCTGGGATGGGGTCTGTACCAGCTGCAGCCTACCCACACACTGCGGGATTCTTCTATCCAACCATCCCTTTTCGCTGCCTTTGCTCCCTACCAGCACTGAAGCACTGTCAGCTTCTTTGCATCCATCAGATGGCAGAGGATTTACTACCTTTAAAACAGTGAGTACAACCTCTGTGCAAGATTACAGCCACAGCTGTTCAACCCGGCTCAGTCGGAGCAAGGTCTAAGGAAAGCAAGCAGCCTTCCAGCAGCAGTCCCGAGAATCAGAGTAACTCATCTTTAGGGAAATCCTGATTAATATACCAGCTCTTTTTAAAATCATGGTGTAGATTCATTTTGCTTTTAGGAAGCAGCCGAAATGTGCATATGTCTCAATCTATTTCAAGGGAGCTTTTGCTGAGTAATTCTTCCTCAAGATAGTTTGCAGCAAGATGGCTCAACAGGGCGTCCCACATCATGTGACAGCGTGCAGTGATCCCCTTTGTCAAACACCACTTTCTGCTTTTAGAGACAGAGAGAAACAGAGATCACTCTCATTTTTGTAAGATACATTTCTTGTGTTTTCAGCAGTGTAGGAAGCAAACCTCAAAAAGGCAGGTTGGGTGATTCAGCTGAGCCGAGCCTCTTGGTAGTCACTGCTTTCCCCTTCGCTCTTGTCACTTCCTCTTTTGGTGGCATCTATTCATTTTAGAAGTGTAGTATAATGCCTATTTTAAAAGGTAAAAACCACACATATCTGTGTTTTTCTTTCTCTTTCTTGAAATCAAAGCAGCTTCCAGTGAGTACTGGAGTTGGAGAGGTCAGCTGGAGCTGGGGGAACAGACACATCTTTGGGTGACCTGAACACCCTGAAATGAGAGGTACAACCTACCCGCATTCACAGCACTTCTCCGGCTCGTCAGAAAGAAACACAAGAGTAAACGCGAGATGAAAGGACAATACTAAACAGATAGCCTTGACCCAGCCTGCTTCAGAGCTTAATGCACAGCATCCAAAGCAGGGCAGCTGCTGTATGGGTAAAATGCTGCAGGGTCTGAGCCCCATCCTTCTCATGCAGGAGCTCCACTGGGCCCTTTAATACCTGGCAATGCCCATGCTGGCACCTCACGCTGAGCCTATTCCTCCTCCTCCTCCCCACGCCCGTCTGCGTGTCACGCCAGTCTCCTGCCCTCAAGCAGAGGCTCACCGACTGCCGAGCACTGCAAATGGGACTGACTCAACAGACCTGCAGGAATTGCTCTGCACACCCACACAAGGCGACGGCGAGGTTCATTCCATTGCCAAATCCCATCTCTCGCTGTCACCTCGCTCACCTCCACGGCGTGGATAAGGAAGCATCCCTCATGAGTCAGCAGCCATCACCTCCAGCCCCGGTGCCGCAACACGAGCTGCGAGGGAGGATTTGCCACCCCTGATCAAGGCTGTAAGCTCCTGCTTGCTGTCCGTGATGCACCGTGCCAATGCTCTTTCTAAGAGGAGGGAAGAAAAACCACCATCTTCCCGTGTAAAAAAGGAGAAAGGGAGAAGCCTTAGGGTGAGCCGGTGAGTTGAAGCAGGACACAAAGGGAGCCCCCAGCACCCCTGGTCCAGGGGCAGCTCCCCTGCCAGGCAAAGAGCTGGCTGGTGAGGGAGTTCAGCACTCCTTCCTCCCACGCCGTGCAGGGAGCCAGGGCTCCCAGAGAGACACCCCACATGGGGCTCATTTGGCTGCTACTAGAGCAGTTCAGAAAGAAAAGCCCACAGCAGCTGCCTGCGATGTTTAGGTTCCTGGGTTTGGTTTGGGTTTTTGCTTCATGTTGCAGATGCCTGGCTTCCCTCCCCTGCACACCTCCCTGGTGCTGCTGTCCTTGTCCCACCAGGAGCTGTGGCTGCTGCTCCCTGTTTCTGCTCCCTCTCCAGTTAAGCAAACAGCAAAGCACTTCAAGTGTGAAAACAGCTATTGTCTGCCAAACTACCCAGATGTATCAGACGCAATGATTAAATATTTTGCAAGACTTGATCCTGTTTCTGTGTAAATCTGGTTTAGACGAGAGCAGTTGTGCTGGAGGTCAGCACAACATTTATGGAAATGATTCCTCAAATCAGGGCAAAGTCCTCAGGCCTTGCTTTGACCAGCGGCTCTTGCAAATCACATTATGCATGTCCAGAGAGAGAGGTGGCATCCTTCAACAACCCCACAAACACTACCCCCATCAGAAACAGTGGATGGCTGAGCTTGGTTTCCCATCGGGCTTCCTCTCCATCCCCTGCTGCTGCCAGATCCCGCTCCTCCCTCTCTGCCGCGCCACAGGCGTTTCGGCACAGCCCCATACCTCACATGCAATGCTGGATGCCAGTGAAAGGGCTGGTGAGGGGAATTGGGCCCTGAGCACTGTTTCAAGGCAGATCTGCACCTGGAGCAGCATGCCGAATTGCAGCCTCTCCACCTGCCACATTCACAGTCGTGTTTGGGGATATGTGTGTTCCAGCAGGAAAGTTCATCCTCAAGCCAGAAATTCATTAGGGCAGTGTCAAGCTATTTAGGATGACAGCGGTCTGCTTTGATCAGCTCATCCTCTCCCTCAGATGCAGCCAAGCATGAAGAGTTTTGATTAGAATTCAATTAGCAAGCAGCATATTTTTCTGCAGTGATAATGCTTACCCTTCACCAAAGTGTGCTTCAGAAGTTTGCATACCGGGCAGTTGCTGAAAGCAAAACCCCTTGATACAAGACTTAAGTAGAAGATAGACTGCAACCATGACATCTTCTGCTAGTTGGGAAGGACTCCAGGAGCCTCCCACCCAAAGATTAATTGCAGGCATGCAAGGAGACTGCTGGTTCCTGATCAGTTACTTGCAGAGGGAAATTTCAGTGTTTTCCCCTCCCTTCCTCTTGCTAAAACCTAACTGAGAAAACCTCACCAAGAGCACCAGTTAGGGGGAAAAATGCTAGCTTCAGCTGTGGTAGCTCATGAGCACTTTAGAGTCAGAGAGGCTCAAAGATCAACCCCAGAAATTATACATCTGATCATGAGAAACTACAGGTTCCCTGCTCTCCAGCAACAGAATCATCGCTTTCATCACATAAAAGATAAGCAGCTCTCTCAGCTGTGAAATGTCTTATTTGACGCTGAAACAAGGAGTCACCCTAATACGTAAAGATCACGGACAAGAGTTGAAATGGCTTTGGTTGGCATTCCCCATGGCCTTTTCACACAGCCTGTGGAAATCCAAACATAGACCCCAGACCATCAGATGCAACACCATTCTGCTACTTAAAACATCCGAGAGCTCAGAGTCCACTTTAACCACAACAGGCACTCGAAAATGTGCTGCCCTTTCCCTCCTCCACCATTTAAGAAATATCATGAGGCACCTTCCCATTGCTGGGGATACAAGCAGCCTCTCTTCTTTGCAGCCCCAAACCACTTGGTGTTCGTTCCACTGCTAGGCACCGCAGCCTGCCCTAACCCTGGAGTCACAGATGGATGACAAGACTTCCACATCTTGCCGTGTCAGCTCAACAGTTTGGCATCCCAGCATGCCCATAACCCACTTTCCTCCTTAATGCACCGCAGCCACAATGTACTCATTCAAAGAGTCTAAATAGGTAAACGAGGCTCCTTTCATCTCCAGCAGGTTACAGATAACACGTGGTTTTGCTGGCAGATCGAGTCAGGGCTTCATGTTGTCTTCCTGCTCAGTAGCTTGCCCTGTGCGCTCGTGCTGAGGGCAAACCCTTAAACCACCCCAGCCAGCTGCTTGCTCTAGGCAGGGGGATTGTGCCTGGGAAATGCTCGCAGGGACCCCGCCACGACACACCGGAGAGGGCTGTCACTCTTGCAGCTGCCTCCCTCCGACACAGAAGCAGTAAGCAGCAGGCAGGCAATGGTATGGCTGGTTTAGAGTGAACTTGCCTTGAATGATAACCGAGCAAGCAATATTGCTTGGCTGGATATTTAAAGGGGAAAAAAAGCAAGCCTTCTCTGAAGAAGCACCCAATTTATAGTCCAGCCCTTGCTTATACAATTACAGCGCAATTTTGAGGTTATAGACTCTTCCATGCAAGATTCAGATGGGAAGTTCACTTCTAACAGGATAACAGCTTTGAGCTATGATGCGGATATTTTATGTAAGCTAGGCAAGGCATCAATAGATATCTAAGAGAAAGGGGCTTTTGGCAAGCAGAATTTCTCTTTTTCCACTGATGCAACAGAAATTGTATTTTTAAATACTGTCTAACATCAACCAAACTGAATGTGCATCTCAGACCACAATCTTGAGGCACACAAAGAACAGACAAGCCCTTGTTTCCAGCTCCAACAAAGATTTGCAGAACGATGTTCAGCATGTTGAAGTTACCCAGGAACAGGCCACTTCACAAAGCTGACAGTATGTAAAAAGACCTTCGGGTGGAAATGAATGGACACAAATCAGATCCCAGCCATATAGAAACATGAACATGTGTTAAAAAAAAAGCGCGTGTGGAGAAGGGATGAGGCGGATCGTTACACCATCTTAGGTTAATTTTAGGCATCTGACTTCGGTGCTTACACCAGCGCTAGGTAGTCAGCAGAGGACCCAGAAGGTGACTCCGATCCCCAGAGCCCAGGTTTGGGCTGTACCCCCCCGGGCGGGCTGCCCGCCTGTGCCCTGGCACAGCAGCCACCTCGGGTGCCCCTAGTTCTGCAGAGTGAGGAGCTCCCACCCCCGAGAAGGGCACCAAATTAAACCAAGGCTACAGGGAACAGGACAGTACATAGCACCCAGGCCCAAAGAGCTTGCCATATAAGTAGGCTAGCAGTTGCAGAAATAAAAGGCACGTCGCTTATGGCACCTTACAGCGGAGGATCTGAAAGCAGAACCTGGAGCTGCCGAAACCCTGGTCTCTGCTCAGACACCCTCCCTGGGGTGCCGCTGGGAGGTGTCCTGCTCTGCACCTCCACCCACCCTTACTTTTCTGACTGGGAACCTCTCCACAGACATGCCACCAGCCCCATGTATTCAGTTGATCTTCCGAGTGCCGAGACCCCGTCTCCTCAGCAGAAAGCGGCACTACTTGATTCGAAAGCAGCTCCCGGCCGGTCTCGCCTTCCCTGCCAAACACAAACGGTCTCTGTGTGTCACAAGCTGGAACAAACACTTAAATGCGGGCAGTTTCAGAGGACCACCAGCTACCTGGGATAACACCTCTCTCAGAGAGGTGCGGGTCTAGAGATGGAGCTCTCTCCAAGCCAGCATATGCTTCCTTCCAGCTTTGCAGGAGCCACTTTTTGGGAAGAGGCGAGACCGAGCTATACCTACAGCCAGCCACCAGTCTCAGCTCCTCTCCAGGATGCACGTGTACCTATTCCAGTTTAAGAAACAGATATCAGATGTTGGACTGCGGCCAGAAAAGCATGCCGAAGAGCCTTCTTTTCAGGAATAAACCTTATTCTTTCTAGGCCATGAGCTGGATTTAAGCCACCCAGTTAGAAGGGAGAGATTCATTATCAATGCCCAAATTACTTACCGGCATGTGCAAGTTTCTTTTTCACCTCTGCTATTTACACATACACACGCAATCACAGCTCATTCCCGCCACTCCCAGCAGCACCCACAAGCGCTGTTCACAGGCAGCAGTCACAAGCGATGCCCACGGCACCCACGAGCTGACCAGGGACCGTCACCGTCAAGCGTGGCGTGCAAAGGTGCAACCCCACCACCTCTGTCCCTCAGGGAGCCACGGGCCAGACACCATCACACTCTGCAGGGAGGCCATTTCAGAGATGTTGGTGCAGGCGACCAACCGGCCACCTCCTGAGCGGGACACAGCACCCACTCTCAGCTGGCTGTGGGAGATTCTGCGTGGATCTGCAGCTTGAAAGAGGAGCAGAAGGATGCTTGAACTATCTGACCCAGAGACTTGGCACTGTAAAGCAAGAAAGGCTTTCCTGCCTTAGCAAAGCTGGTTAATGCACAGAGGGCAATTCCTGCCACAGGAAAAACCCTAGCAGAGATGCAACCTCTGCATTTGGTATTGCCACGGTGAGCCCCAGAGTCCCTGAGCCCAGAGGCAAACTGTTATCCTGAATATCCTGGACCACCTAAACACTAAGGTGAATGTGAAGAGTGTGGAAATGCCACAGACCTGCCAGGTCCCTCCCATGGTGATAGGAAGAAAACTGGGGGGGGGGGAAGAGAACGGTGCACTGATTTGCAACAAGTCGGCTTAATTCCCTGACAAGCTGCTTAGACAGTGAGATCTTCCCTGGAGCACATGCTGGGCCTCTGAGTGTTCATGAATCAAGAGCCGCTGGTGTTTCCCCACGTCATTCAAGACCACGTTCTTGCTGTGGTTGTAAAACAACAAGAACTGGCAGGAGTCAATGGAAATCTGCTCTTTCACATCAGCTGGAAGAGCACATTTGAGTTACTACAGCGCTGTTGTTCTCACCTGACTACTCTATATGATAAAACTTCTAATTAACTACGTAGCAAATGTGATGGGAAGACTTTTTTGCTAATTATTTCTATACCTTTAGGCAACCAAACAAAATCAATATGTAGCAAGAAAATGATAGTTAAAAAACCTTGGCAACTTGTGCTATAGGTAAATTAACAATTTGGCAGCGGATGGGAATGCCTTCTCAAATCAGAGTGCCAGTGAAACCCGGCTTCGGATATCTGTCACCCACCAAAAGCCCCCTCTGCCTCCTTCAGTACAGCCTTGCAGCTCCCTGCAAGGGAGTCCTACAGCCCCCTCCTCCATGGCTGCTCTGGGGAACCTACTCAAAGCAGAGTAGGTTTCCTTACGCTTTCTTGTATTGAAGAGAAAAATCTACACTAACAGTTACTTGTTTGAACTCTACTGGAACGATCAAAAGGAGGGAAAAAAAATTTAGCAGCCATGCAACTGTACTGGTGTAACATTGCTTGTTATTTCTTACAGAGGATTAAGTGTTTGGATTCAGTCACACATATAAAACCAGGGCTCACCTTGGTGTAATTCTATGACCCCTCATTATTAGTACCTTCTCCCACACACGAGGAAAGACCAGATCTAAGGATTTAAAGCCAAGGGATTTGGACCCCCTGTTTTACCGTGCCCACTTTCATCATCCTCGAGAGGATCTGCGTTTCCAAAAGCTGCTGAAAGTTTGCTTAAAGTTGGGCACCCAAAACCCGAGCCAACCTAAGAGTTACGCACATCTGAAAAGCCTTAGTACGTTAACTTTGTTTGTTGGCCACGGAGTTAAATTTCATTGATCTGAAAGCGAGATAACGATTTACAAAACAAAACCACAACCACTTGTTAGCTGTAAGTGTCTTCATATAGGCTGCATTAATTCAAACATGAATTAGACGGATTAGACATGGAAATGCAGCCGAAGCGCTTGGTGCTGGCAGAGCGGCGTTCCCTTCCAGACTCCTCGCATCAAGTCCCGTCCTGCCGCGTTCCCATGCCAAGCTGGCAAGGGCCCGCACCCCGCCAGGAGATAAAGCCGGCTGCCGCGCGAGAAGGCGCATGCAGAAGGCATGTCTAGCGAGTATGCTCTCATGACTAATATTTCGTTTCTGCGATAACACGCTCGGCCACCTACACAACTAGCCCTCTGAATAAATACTTTGCTGCACAGGTTCCCATGAGCAGCAGACTGATGGGAGAGCAAGATAAGCTTTTGCTGTCGCTCTCACAAGGGTTTGCTAGATCTGGACTATCTTCCAGATCTCACACACCACTCTTGTAGCTCTGTTTTCTATCAGTCGTTTCTGTCAGGTCCACTGCTTCACTACTGAGGCACCAGACCACCGCTTTTGTTCATACCAGTGCACTGTTGAGCTTCCAAAATGCCTGTGTGAGCGCAAACTGCAGCAGGGCAGATAGGGTAGCACAGCGAAACCGCGTCCCATCAGACCACAGGTACACGTTCATCAAGCCAGGTGGGCTTTTCAGACCCAATGCTCAGCAGCCCCTACCTGGTAAACGCAACCCCCACCTCCTTTCCACCTTTTCTCTCCTTCCACAGTGTCCCAGACCAATGTATTTTGAAAGGCGTATCTCACGGATCCATACTGTCATCGCACACCAGCAGAACACTGCAGCTTCCAAATCTTCAATGACAGAAGTTTCCTGGCTTCCAAATACCATATCACAGGCTTGTTGGCAAGAGTGAGCTTACATCAAAGCAAATCTGCAGCATAATTGCATTAACTGGCACAAAATAGGCACGTCCAACAGTTGCCTTTTCTATCGACACCAGTTGTTTCCATTTCCTCTGTGTTATGCTCTCAGCACTGTGGGCAAGGTAACCTACTCATTGCTCCCAGGTCCTGAGCACCATGGGATCGATTCCACAGCCTGTGACAGGCTAGCTAGGAATAGCTGTGTGAAAATCACTGCGTCCCACACCCGGGGGTCACACCTCTGCAGAACAGGAGTTGGACAACTCACCCTCACCAGGCATCAGTGACAGAAAAAGTAAGGGTGCCTTGCAGAGAACAAGGACAAGGCAGGGAGACCCAGGACCATGCCCAGGTAAAAGGACAGAGTCATCCCGCTGCCACTGGCATGGAAGGAGCCCATCTGCCAAAACACATCATGCATTTGGGAAAGCCCCTGGGAGTTTGGGGACACTGGGATCCCAGTGTGGGCTGGACAGGCAGGCAGATAACCTTGGCAGGGAGCTACGCAGCTGTGCATAGGGTACACCCAGAGGGACCAGCCCCAGAAAGGAGACTGACAGTAGCAGCTTTTAAGTTGGGTTTTCCGATGCCTGCCATCGCCAGGCAATGAAGGGCTGGTCTGGGGTGGAGGAGGCAAGAGGGACACACGTACACGCCTGTGAGCATCCCAGCCACCAGCGCTCACAGAGCCCAGGCTCTGTGCCAAACCAGGGTGGACCACCATAGCAATCACAGGCTGCTTTATCTCTCCGGGTTCCCTAAACTAGAACCACCTCACCTCTTTTTTTGTTTGTATGAGGAGCCTCCTTCCCCTGATATCTTTAATTAAGAGGGTTGCGCGTTGTTTTTCTTTTACTGTGTGGTAGCTTTTATCTAACAGGTATATGTAAAAAGTGTGCCTGAGGAAAATCATATTCATGGGAACAAACTTAGCAAAGCCACTTTAACCTGGCTGCTTTTTTAAGCAGCACCTCAGGGCAATCCCTTGAAGATATTTATGCTCCTCTGGTGAGTTAGAGGCTTCTGAAAACTCCCACTAGTCCCACTTCCCTTTATTCCCCTGGGTACAAGCAGTGGGAAATGCCACTGTCCCTCTGCTCTCAGTCTACGGCATTCATGAGGAGCTGCTTTAAAGCAAGATGAGGAGCTCCACCCTGCAAACTGCTGAGGGCCCCAGCTCCTTACAACACCCATAAAGTGCTCCAGCAGCTCAGGGGCTTCAAATGCAATTATGAAACTCATACAAATCTAAATATCTGCATAAACCGCTGCTGACGAGATACCTCATGGCTACATCACTTAGGCCAGGTACACATCACAGACTTATAGGGTTTTTTACCAGAGAAGTTGTCCATCTGGAGTTGTGATGTCTGAATGACACAGCTTGTGCTGGCAAAACATGGCACAGCTGGTACCACAGTCCTAGCAAAACTCCAAGAGAAGGAGAAGTTTTAGGTTAGGGCTGAAGAGTGGAGAAGTACAGGGTATTTTTGCAATATTTTGTCATTCCTTTTGGATAATATCAATCTGCAATATCATTCCTAAATAAGACTTAAATTTCTGTTAAAAATCTATACAAACTACCTTGAAAGCTTGATCCAGATCCTCCTCAAGTCCACATCAAAGGGTTTTCTGGAGGGATCAGCCTCTTCCCAAGCAGCCGAGGAGCTCAGGCCCCTGCTTTCATGCAGGAGAGACCCAGAGCAGAAGGAGGGGGAGCTGCAATCATGGTGAATAAGACAGTCCTGTTGCCAATTTCACCAGTTTTAAGTATTCAGAAATTAGGGGCCAGCCCCTTCCCTCTCCCCCATGTAGACCTGTCCCATAACAGTTTGAAAAAAATCCCCACGAGGCTAGCTGGTAAATTCAGGACTTTAAGGGGGAAAAAAAAAAATTAAAAAAAAAGAACAAAACCAAAAAATCAAACATCTGGGCGGTTTCCCTTCAGGTGCCTGAGCAAGGGGAGTTTTCCAGCCACAACCCCAAAAGTTTTCACCACAACCCCAGGGGCCAACACAGCTCCCTTTTGACAGGCACAGCGAGCGGGGCAGGTGGCTGGGAAGCCAGAAGAGGCTCCTCGGCAGCTGAAACCCCGGGCTGCAGGTTGCGAGGGAGCAAAGATGAGCAAAACCAGCCCAGCACAGCCGCCATGAACCGCAGCCCAATTTGCAGAAGCTGGCACAGCTGTGCTGGACTCGCCGGCGTGTTTTCGCCATCTGCAGAGGGGCTGCCCTGCGGGGAGAAGGAGGGAGAGAGGACCCTCTGGGCATCTTTCCTCAGTGGAGGTTGGTGGAGTTAAAAATTGCCCAAAATGGGCAAAAAACGGGGAGGGTTAGGCATCTTAAATTCAGGCTGCATCACTCGTCAGCCACAGCACAACCCTCTATGTGGCACTGCCAGTGGAGAGGAAGCCATATTGTGAGGGCCCCACTGGCACTGCTGCTGTCGGGTTTTATTGCCTGTGCTGTGCCCAGACAGCAACAGCCCTCGGGAGAAACAGTCTCAAAGCGCTTCCAAAAAGGCGTGCAGGGCCTCGCTGCCAAGGAGGCTACAGTTGGCCCCAGCCGAAAGAGATGTGCTCACGCGTCTGCCCCACCGCCTGCGCCCGGGGCAGCGCCGGGGTCGGAGCTTCCCGCTCTTGGGGCACGATCCTGCTCCATGTACGCTTTGCACCGGTGCCTGGCCACAGAGCTGGGAACATGGCGGGGCAGTGGTGGGGCACAGGCTGCTCCCCTCAATCCAAATGTGCTGCAGGAGGGGAAAGCTGGACCTCGCCACCCTGGTCCTGTGGCCGCTACTGTGGGGCAGGACTCTGAGGCAGGCAGACCTCTGACCTGGTCCTCTCCAGGTGTGCCTTGCATTCACTTCACTTATCCCCCATCTTTGGTATGAAACAAGCTCCAATTTTTACATCTCTACCAAAAATGCTGGACAGGAACAAGACCAGTTACTTCCAGACAACTCCCTTTGGTTGTTTTCTGGCGTTTCCTCTCCTCTTCCTGGCCAGTCACTTCACCATGGCACTTTTTCGGCTCCTTTTCTGGTTGCGGCACAGTAAGACACGGAGTGAGAGTGAAGGAGCAGAAGTGGGTTTCACCGCCAACAGAGATGTTTCAGACCCTCCCTGGCTGCCGCGGCGTGTCGAGATGGGTATGCACTCAGTGCGTGGGTAGTCCAGCACAGTCGTCCTTGCTATCTCTGCAGCACCAACAAAAACAGACAAATCCCCATGCACAGGCTGTTCGTGGGAGAGTCAACAGAGGGCCGTGAGCATGATAAAATAAAAACCATTAAGGATTCACACGATTTTCTTGGGCCTCATTTACACTGCAAACATGAACCGCCAAGGCTGGTCTCTTTGGCTGTTGTTAAGCCAGGAAAACAAAAAGGGTCAGGTCCAGAGGCCAAGTGTCAGGGCACGGCTCGCTCCCCTGCAGCCAGCCTTTCTCCCCCAGCCAGGAGACTGGGACCCATCTGCATTGCCCTGGGGGGGGACAGCCCCCCCAGACACGCAGCAAGGCAGGGGGGCTGCCCAGGGGACACGCTCCTGAGCCCATACTGGCCCGTGCCGGTGGCTGGTGCAGATGTAGTTCTTCTGTCTGTGTTGGCGTTGGGCATCTTATATGGGGGCCTCTGGGGACCACTTTGAGAGCCCTTTGCAGCCCAAATCCCTGTCTGGCAGCTCTGGGGCTGTGCTCTCACCTTTGGGATGATACACACATACCTCTTGCATTAACAGGCACAGCAAAAACTATCCTATAGAGCCCCTTGCATTACTAACAGCAAAGGTAACCAACCTCCCGGCAACACAAACAGACACCAGGCCTGGAGCATCTCCTGATGCCATCCTACCACTGCCCTTCTGACAAGGGTTGGGCAGGGAGTCCGCTGAGGTTTCCAAACAAGAAGAGCAACAAAGCTGGTGAAGGGCCTGGAGAAAAAGTCTGATAAGGAGCTACTGAGGGAGCTGGGGTTGTTTAGTTTGGAGAAAAGGAGGCTGAGAGGAGACCTTATCACCCTCTACAACTACCTGAAAGGAGGTTGTAGCGAGGTGGGGGTTGGTCTCTTCTACCCGTTAACTAGCGATAGGACAAGAGGAAACGGTCTCAAGTTGCGCCAGGGCAGGTTCAGGCTGGATATTAGAAAGAACTTCTTCACTGTTAGAGTCGTTAGGCATTGGAACAGGCTCCCCAGGGAGGTGGTGGACTCACCATCCCTGGAGGTGTTCAAAAAACATTTAGATGTGGCGCTTCGAGACATGGTTTAGTGGGTTTAGTGGGCACGGTGGCATTGGGTATACGGTTGGACTTGATGATCTTTGAGGTCTCTTCCAACCATAATGATTCTATGATTCTAAACTAGGATACCAAAATACCAGTGTGTGCATATTAGCCAAGTTGGGGGTTTTGACACAGAAGATGCAACAGAACTATTATTATTATCATCATCATCATTAAAAAATTACCTGTGTCCAGGAGGATTCAGGAGCTCCAGTCTTACTCTGGACTCCACATATAATACAAGGATGCTGCAGTCCCGAGGAGCTTGCTCAGCTCATCCAAGACCACAAACTAGCAGCCCGAGGTAGCACAGATAAAATCACAGCTGCATACCTTCATGTTCTACCACCAACCTGGGCTGTCAGGAATGAGCGTCGCTGGGCTAAATATCCTAAAACAGGCACTAGAGCCCTGCATGAGCCATACTTTTACTTGGGAATTGAGAGACAGTGGTCTAAATCACACATCTAGGCATTTTACACTGTAAAACATCTCCAGCCCAGTGTTATATGCTTAAAACTCAGTTTGCTCTGAGCTTTCATATCAAAGGGCAAATGCTGATGGAAGAGAGGCAGAGAAGTGCAGCAGAAAGGTAAATAAAGGGAAAGGTCTTAAGAGGCTCACAGCTGCCCTACAATAAAAGAATCATCTTTCAAGCTGATAAAAATAATGTTACAGGCTCTGATAAGAATAATCTCCCAGGCTCTGATAAGAATACAATGAGAACAAGCCTTTTACAATATAGCATTAGTGAACCACAACCCCATCCTGCCCAGAAATACCCTTTCTAGGTGCCGCTTCCTTTTGTTCTCCAGCAGCACAAGCACCGAAAAGAGCTGCTTTAGCTTTCCTCCCCGTCTAGTAAACTTGAGCAGCACAGCCAAGAAAAGACTCGATGGGCTCCACCCTATTGAATATGGAGCAATTCACTCCAAAGCAACTAAAGCATGCAAATAATTACATTGACTTCAAATGAAAGTATTTCTATGTGTAAGTGCTCTACTGAATCGGGGCCAGGGCACTCAGTACTCTGGAGTATCAGGTCTTAAATGTTTTGGAAGGCTTTAAGTGAGAGGGAATGGTTTGGGAAATAGGGGGGAGGAAAGTGAGTGGGAAAGGAGTTCTCCCACTGAATACTAGGTCAAGTATTTGTGAAGTTTGTGATGGATACAAACAGAGAGAAGAATGGTGGAAGGTCTGAATCTGTTTGGACATTCGTGTTACCCATGGCTTACCATCTCATGTCCACACTGACCCAGAAACTGGTACTGGCTGTATAGTTAGGAAATCGAATTAAGAAATACATCCTGTAGTAGCCTATGCACACAACTCACCTGCTTTCCCTCCCTATTTTCATCACAATACAAGAACATATTCAGCCAACCTGCTGTTTTTGAAGGGATTGAATGACTTCCATGACACCAAAAATGGCTGAAATTCTGCATGTCCCAGGCTGAAGAAGGTAAATACTTTTTTTGGGTACAGCTTAAAGTCCATGAAGCTCCACGAAGCCGGCTAAGGATAAACACCTACCCATGCACGTGGGGGGACACCTGTAACGCAGGAGGACAGCTCAATACCCAATGCCAGGCACAGAGCTGTTTGCTGAGTAGGCAACGTTCACAACGGCAGACGCAGGGATGGTTCTCCCAGAGCCCCTGGTTTGGCAGGAGGGAGCAACACAAAATCCCACAGAAACGATCTCCTGAGCTGGGCCACAGCTGAGTGCAACACGGGTGCTTGGCTGCAGCCATCCAGGGGGACCTGTGGGTGAAATTAAGGAAAACGTGAAGTGAAAATGGAAAGCCATAACCTCAGCTTCATGCCAAAAGACCAGGAGTATCCTTTGCCACATTACGCTCCTGAAAGGTCTCATCCTAAGGACCTGGACGTACCGACCAGTTCATTCCCAACCTCTCCCAGCACATCGTTGGCTTCCTCCTGCCCTAACAGATGTACTTTGCACTTCTCACGTCTGATCTCAGTTTATTGCAAAAATAACAGATGAAAGTCAGCAAGCATTAAAGTAAATCGGAGTTTTGCTCTCAACCACATTTGGAGCAGAATTTGACCCAGAATTAAGAGGACACTTTCTACTGGGGATCCAGCAGGTTTCTGATGCTGTTCCAGTAGCTCCAGGAGGCACACCTGCTCTTGGATCTGCATGGCAATTTCTGTGGTTTGGCCACTGAGGATGGTTTTATATTATTTTTAAACGTTACCATTAAAAACAAGGAGCTTTTTTTTCTCTTTTCACTCTACTTCACTTGTTTTGCAAAACGCTTAGACAGAACTGAATGACCATACAGGTGACAAAGTCATACAGAAAAGATTCTTGGGGTTGTGCACAGTAAATACCTACCGCAGTTGTTCAGGATGCTTCACCCAGCCTCAGCCTCTCACCCGAGGCCCCTTCGCCCACCCACCTGCCTCTCAGGGCTGACCCCACGCAAGCTGAATGCAGCAGAAGTTGCACCACTGGTGCGTGGGTGGTGTTCCCAGGGGACCTCAGTAGCCTCTACTCTGTGTTTCTGCCTCACTTCTCTCCCACTAGTTGTAGGAGTTGAATGGCAGATGGTACCAGGCTGATAGACCCCATAAGCTTTGCAATCCACCCATTACTGTCCCGTCTTACGCAGGGAGACTGAGGTACAGCCGCTGACTCACTCCATATCACAGAATCAGGCTGGGTAGGAGGCCAAGGCTGTGGTCTAGTGCTTCCCACCACTACTCCCCAGGATATACCTTGAGCTTTGACCATTGCATAAATAACATCAGATGGCATTTGCTATAAATGACCGAAACAGAAGTGAAAACATTTATAAAAACATACAAAACTGCCTCAAGTGCTATTCAGCAGCTGTTACAGCAGTTTTCCACAAGTGTTGCCAGTGGTGCAGAGGACAATTCCAGTTCAATGGGCGAGCACACAAGTCATGGTGAAACAATCTTGTGCGATGTGGCTGCTATAGGAGAGTTAGGCCAGGTACTTGGATGAAAAGGAGAGTCTTTAAGCCATTGAATATGATTTTAACATTTTCGGATAATAACAAAAGTGTGTAGTGTAAGCATATGTGAAATGATGCTTAGACAGGCAGCAGTACAGTTTCTACATATAGTAGAGGTGGGGAAAGAAAAAAAAGCCCATAGGTTTAAATCAGAGCAAAGGCTACAGGAAAGTGTATTTCACTCCAAAAGAAATGAAATGCACCTTTCAATATAACCTACCTACGGCAGGAGCACAGCACCTGGGGAATTTGCAGGCCTGCCTGCCACCAGGATGTGGAGAGCAGTAAGAGTCGAGCAGGTCATTCCTGCCTGGGAGCCAGCAGCAGGGCTGAAATTGGACCCCAGCATCTGCGTCATCACCAAACAATTAGTAACTGCTTCAGGTAACTCGGGCCACCAGCCAGTGCTTTTGAAAACATCTGTGGCCGGATAAGGGCTGTCATATTCCTGATGTCAACACCAAGGCTTTGCTGTGAACTCTGCACAGTCACGTAAGAGCATCCAAGCTGGTGGAGGAAAACGCCTCCCAAGGTAAAGAGTTGCTCAGGGTCATGGTGGGACGGATTTGGGACCGCATGGAAGGAGACACCGAGCCAACATGCTTCCCGCCAGCGTGCAAAGGTCGGATTACAGCGGGGATTTCCACAGTTAAAGGCTTATAAAGACAGCTAACCACATTCATAGATGAAATGCCCACAGCTTGCTGATGCTCGCGTTGGCCAGTAGAAACAGTAACGCAGGAGATGCTCTTTTAGACAGCTTAATTTTTAGCACTTTGCTAATCAAACTTGCCGAAAAGCCATTTCTTGAAGTGGGAAGAGCAATAACGTAGCAAAATTGGGGCCATTATGGAAAAACGTTTTGACATTTCTATAATGAGACATTTTCATGATTCACCCTAGATCCAAAGGGAAACATTTCTATTTCGTGTCGCAAGTTGGCCAATCCAAATAACATCTGTGAGACATGATGTCTCTCTCTCTGGCTCAGCAGCTCTCAGTTATTTATTTCTCCATCATCAGGTAGATGTGTCAACAACCAGAAAAGGCTGTTTCCCTCTCAAAGAAACCTGCAGACCCCAGTTTTAGCCCTACCAGAGAGCAGAGCATTTTTAAATCATGTACCTAGTCAATTTTTTGTCCAATCTAAAAAAACAAAGAAGGAAAAGATACTATTACTGCCATTTCCAACGTATTTCCTTTTGGAGAGACTTGGATAGACCAAATGAGAATTCACCATCTCCATAGGGAGAGGTGTGGGTGAGACATTCAGAGGATTTTGGACTCTTATTGTGGCAGTGAGTTGCCACGCGAGCCGCAGAGGACATCCATCGCTGTGCATGGACGGCAGAGGACGGGTGTGAGCGGTTGAGGCAGGCTGAATGCAGCAGAATTGACAAACCAGAGCTTTTCAGATACTGCTTTTTTTCCCCCTCAACAACAAAACATCAAAAGTTGACTGGGGGACCAGCTGAAGTTCATGTAAAATTTCTTTCACTCCAAATCCAGTTTCCTGTTTAAAATTATATACCATTACCATTCAGAAACACTTTGGTAGGAGAGAGGGAGCAAAGGATCGACTACCCAGTCCATACGGATAAAAAGAATAACCAGAATTACTGCTGTAAATGTGTGGAAGAGTTAGTCAATCTCTGTTTCAGGTCTTAAAATAATCCCTAACTATTAGCTTGTTAGTCAGTTGAGCTCATAGACAAGATAATCACTGACTTTCATGGCTTTTGGATTAGGTGTCTAATAGGTTTTAGGCCCTGGCATCTGCTGCCTTGACTACAAACAAAACCAGAAAAAAAAAAAAGTCCTCATGAAACAATAAGCAAGGCAAAGGAATACAAATACTACAGAGCTGGAAGGGAGACCAGCTACTTGGCAACACCACCATTTTCCAGTTATCATTCTCAGAAAAAAAATAATTGTTATTAATGTGCACATATTAATTCTAGATCCCTCACACTTACGACCCCTTAGATGTTTTCTGCGCATTAAATCCACTGCTGATGCAATAGTCTGGAGCCCAGCGGAGCTCACACCTACCGTGGTTTGAGTTCCACCTGGTTTTAGGTAAATCCTGACTTCCCGCTGTTAGGCATATCCCTCTTCCATGAGCCAGAACATGAATACAAACCATTTGTTTTCATTGCTTTGCCATCACTGAGTTATATTGCCATAACCTCCAGACCTAGCTCTGAAAGGCAGCACAACGGCAGCAAATAGGCAGGACAGAGGACTGTGTGAAGCAGGCTTGATGATCCATAGGATGTATGTGCAAGTGTATATTTGCTTTAACAGATAGAAAGGGTGTATTGTAAGGGTGCAAACAATACTTCTGTGCCACATATGGAAGTCTTAGAGAGGGCAGGGTAAAGGAAGAGAATAGAGAGCTGTTGGACTAAGCTATTAGTGCCTTTTTTGAGAGGACCTTGTATCGCTGCTGTTCTTTTCCCATCACAAAAGCCTGTTTGGGGAACTCAGAGTATAAATCTACATAATTTACCATCAAAAGAAAAACTCCGCACAGGTTAGTGATAGCACTCACCTGCAAACCCAGTCTCACAAGATACCGCCTGCCCAAACATCAGCTATAACCCCTAGACCTCTTGTAGTAAAGTATCACGGTAAAAGCTAACCCAAAGCAAGTGGTAAGTCTGGAGCCCACAGCAGCCCTGCCATTACACTGGGGACCACCGTACACATCCTTGGGGTCACGAATCAAGGCATACACAGGAATCAGACAATGCCTATCCAGGTGTGGAGAGACCTTTACTTAACAGGAAGACTTAACCTGAGCTAACAGGGGGGAGTTACACACCTGTTAGGAAGTCTCTTCAGTAGCAAGTAAGGAAATCCATTTGATGCAAATGTAAGTCCCTATTAAGAAATACAAACCAGACATTGCATGTGCATTTCCAAACCAGCATAGATAGTTTTACTTTCATTCTGCATATACCCCCACAGATTTTCAGAAGAGGTTCTCAGCTGTCTGGATTTTACTAGTCAAGGCATCCTCAGCACCTTGTCTTTTTATGCACAGAGCGGTTTGATCTCATAAGCAGCAGTATGTGCACTCTGCCTCTTCAAGCATCCAACGTTTCTATTTTCCATAAGGAACAAGTCCTTTTTTGCTCAGTTCAAGCAAATTGTCAAGGGAGAAGGATGATCTTCATGTACTCCCAAGGCTTTTGTGTACTTTCTCTGCTTGCTCTAAGCCTAAAGCTAAGGTCATTCTGGGCAAATATTTTTCCATCTGAGAAACTTTTTTTCTGTTCCAGAGTTATAAGCTGTTAGCAAACTTTGACTTAGTCTGGAATTAAGCCCTGCCAGGAATGAAGAAATGCGTGAAATGCTGGGAAAAGGAAGTCTCTAATCACAAGAAAATTTCTCCAAATGAAAAAAAAAAAGG
>NW_009630717.1:0-30723 GCF_000690535.1 Cariama cristata | reverse complement strand
TAAAAAAAAAAAAAATTTGCCCAAAAAAAAAAAAAAAAAGGGGGGGGGGGAATGTAGAGCAACAGGTTAGCTGGAACTAACTGGAGTACCAGCGAGCATTTGGTGCCTCCTCTTCCGCTAGGTAAGGTTGTTTACTGACACCAGTGAAATAGCCCATTAAAAATTGCTTCTTCTCAATTTCATTGTCATAGCTTCTGGCCTTGAGGAGGCAGTGGGATTGAAAGAGGGTGGCAGGGTTTTAGACATGCCCGCAATCCATCATTTCTCATTTCCACCTCCTGCACTGGTGCGGGGCTGGGCAGATGGAGGCTACTGAAGCCCTCCACCACCCACACCCGGCCTCCCCTCGCCGGGTAGCGAGCACCTCAGGCCTCCCCCAGCAAGAAATGGGGAGGGGCACGATGCCCGGGAGTGGGAACAGGAGCCCACCCCATGCTTCTTTGGTGGAAAATGAAACACATCCCGGCTGCCCAAACCCTCCCTGCACGCGGCCACAGGCCCCCAGGCTGAGCTGTGCCGAAAGGTGGGCTCCCCACGGCCAGGCTGCGCGCTGGTGCCCAGCAGCAGCCGTGTTCTACCTCCCCAGGCAGCACCAACCTTCACATTTTCTCTAGTGGCATCGACTGACTTGTTGGTGGAGTTGGAGTCATGTGCTTGCTGGCACTCCTCATTTCCCAAGAAAACCAGAAGCGCAGCTATGCCAGAAGTTTATGTGCTGATATGGAAAAACCCACGTCAATACAAAAAATAACCAAAAAAAATGTCAATATAAAATATAACCAAAAATAGCACACTATGTCTTCAGGAAAGCAAATGCAAAATGCTAAGTTTAAATCATCATATTTTTATTCTGCAATTAAAAGAGCATTTTCTTCCACTTCAGTCCAAAAAGTTTATTGAGCAGCATGTGACCCACAGTAGCAGCTCCACCTCAAGAATTAACTATATAGATACACAGATATGTGCGTGTAAGTGTATATAAACGCTCACATGACCCAAGATATGGGTGTAGCTTGGATTTATATATTGTATAATAATGTTCCCTGCTCTCGGTTTCTTTGCCATTCCAGCTGTTACGCAGAATTCAGATATTTAAGTGATTGCAACTTATTTCAGCTGAAGAGCTGATAGAAGCGTCCACCACAGAGCACAGACAGGGTTTATTCATTATTCATACGAGGGATTTTTTACCCCTGGCCAGATCCCACATGCTGTCCAGCTGCAAATGCAGACCGAATATCAGTTTTGTAAATGGATGCGTAGCAAGTTAATAGTACAGAAATTCCTAAGCCCACTAAGGGTTTATTCTGAATGTGCAGAAATGAACTAGACTTACACCAGAGTGAGAATTCGTAAAAGGCATTGATTTGCTTTAAAAAAGGAGAATGACATCAAACCATCTGCTCTCCGATATCTGCATGATCATTCAGCAGCACTGATTTTGACAGCATGGAAAGAACCTGGGACAAGATAACATCCAAGCCACTCAAAATGCAAGCTTGCCCTATAAGAGATGGCTGGAGCTCGCACAGCTCCTGCAGCCGGTGATTCACCCCAGCTACGCAGAATTTCGTCTCCATCCAAATTATCCCAGCGCATCAAACACAACTGTGATGTGCAGCCAGTGGCAAAGCCAACACTGCAATGTGACGAAATGGCCTGCTGTTGCAAAGATCAGCCAGCTATGATTTCTGATGCATCCTTCTGAAGCCTCTAGCTAACCTGTACGTGGCAGCTTTGCTGAGTTTTTCCTGAAAAAGCAGGGAAGAGGAAGGCATGCTGACTAAGCAGGAATCCTGCACCTGGAGTCCATGTGAGAACAAGAGCAGGAGATCCCTAAACCTTTAGCAAGCCAATTCAGACAGTACGCACAGCACACTGCCTCGTTGCTCCCTGTCATCCTCCCCAGCCTACGGTGATGTGGCTGGAGACATCCAAAATCTCAGCCTTCGCATGCTCAGAGCTGGCAGAAAGAGGAGCCCCAAGAAAGATGCGTTTCACACAGCGTCAGTATTGAAGGCAGGGAAATACCCAGTCTAGCAAGGGGAACATCACCCACCTACCAAGAGAAGGATGAATCACCTAGTAGTAGTTCACAAATTACGTGAAACCTTCATTTATCGGTAAATTACAACAAGCAGGCCTGGCGGTTTGTCTTGTGACGGGCTCTCCATTCAGGCGAATAGCCCCGACATCATTTGCAACGTGAAGTGCTGGTACAGAGCTCATCGGCGGGAAGGACCTGATTCCTTCAAGTGCAGTTTTGCTCCGAAGAGTGACTGCCTCAAAAAGTTACCTTCCCTTCATGGGCTGTGTCTCTGCAGGGTGAGTCAGAGTGTAAAAGATGCCTTCGGTGACCACAATAAATTTGCACGGCCAGATGCAGGCAAGAGGCTGGGCATACTTTGCATCCTGAGCTCAGAGTCCAGCCACGGCTGGGAGGCACGACCACCCGCCCCCGGGATAGGCTCACGCCTGATGATCTGGGTGGCACAGCAAAAGCTACGCCTCATGTAAGGAGCTGTTCATTTTCAACTGCTTTGTATTTAAAGCACCTTCTTCTATTGCCTCCAGATGCTTTTTACCTTGCAATATTAAACACAAAAGCAGTCACAAAAAGCACGCCATTAAAATGCCAGAGACCTAATTTCTGCTTTGCACAATGCTAGGAAATTATAATAATACATCACCACGATTTCTTAATAAACTGGATGTTCAGTCCTCAAATGAGAGATGCAGCAGGTGTGGAAACAAGCTCTCCCATTTTCTTCACCCTGCATGTGCCACATCATATAACTCTTACCGTGGACTACAAAATTTCCTCTGAAGCGTCAGGTTTTGGTTCCCTCCAGACCCACATACATGGGCAGTGGCCTGAAACAACAGATTACTATCACAAAAATGTGTCACATTAAAAGTCACCTGGAAGAGGAAGGAAAACACAAGTTCTTTAATTTGCTTCTTTTTTGATTTGGATGTCCTTCTCGCTCTTCTGCAAAGGAGGCGGCGGTGGGATTCCCCAGCTGGCTTTTGCTGCTAAGCACCAGTCTTGTCTGCCACACTTTTCCCTGAAGGTAGCAGGGCTAACATAGAGAAAAAACCCTGCAAAACAGAAAAAAATGCTTGTTGGAGATCTTGTTTTACCACATAGCTCAAATACCTAAAAATACTTAGGAAAAAAAAAAAATGTATTCTTGCTTAAAAGAAAACCTGCAGATTATCAATCAAGGCTCAAGGAAAATATGTGCTTAATCCTTCATTAAATCCCTGAGCGTTTTCCAAGGAAATCTATAGACATATGCTGTGGTTTTAATGTAGCCAGGTTAAGAAAATGGGGAAACTTCTGGTCTTAAGTCAGTAATCTCTTTCTTCAGACATAAACTGCCAGAATCAGGCGTCAGCTTGAGAATGTCCTCTTTTATATTTAATTTAAAAATCCTAATTAAAGTTTCTTCCCTTTAGAGTTTCTGAAAGGGAAAAAATTGCTTGGAAGTGGGACATGGGGATATCCTAAAAACAGAGGGGAAAAAAGCACCGCTTCAAATTGCCTTCAGATCAAGTCATTCTCCTAAGGCCAGGTTCAGGCCAGCTCTGGGTTAACACTGCGTTGGTAAGGTCAGCACTCTCTGTGAACCCAGCCAGTCTTCACTTATGTATCAGGGTGAAGAAAAAGGAATGGGAAAAAACATGAGCCTATCTATGAAATCAGATCTGTCTTAAGAAACCAAGAAACACCTGCTTTTTTTTTTCATCTTTCACCTTGCCTTTCTTTTCTTGAGTGCCTCTTTGGAGGACACATACATCTTTATGTTATCCACACTTATGGCCCACACCAAGGGCTTGCAAAAATGAATGCAAGCTTTAGTCAATTCACAGAAGCAGAAGAAAGACGAAGCCCACGCCTAAGGGCTTTGATACGCTGCGATTCGAGAGCAGGCTCCATGGCAAAGCCAGACGCAGCTGCTGAACACGCAGATTTCATGGCTGGAGAAACATCCCTGCGGGAGGGGCAGCAAAGGCTTCGGCCAGGGTTTGCATGCAGGCGGGGGAAAGCCCTGTGAATCACAACAGGCGCTTTCCCAAGGGCTTCTCGGGAGATTTACAAGTCTAATCCTAATCATAGTTTACTCAAGCATGGCCGCTAGCTGAGCTGCAAGCACGCCAACCCCCTCCTGCTCCACCCTCGCATCCCCCAGGCAATGGTCCCGGCTCCCCAGCATCTCCTGTCCCAGCACATCCGCATCCCCAGGCTCCAACGCAGTGCTTGTATCCACCTCCACCATCTGGGACCCGGTCTCAATCCTCACCTCTGGGAGCCAGGAGCTGCCCACACATCCCCTTCACCACCAGCCGTGACCCCTCTCCACACTCTGCAAGTAGGGCTTTTACTGGAAAGGCAAAATAAAATTTACCCTCATTCTGCACATGGCGGAAGACTTGTGGTTGGATCCACCAGTTAGCACGCTGGTGGACCTCTCTGAGGCACCCAACAGGACTTAACCTGGCTGCCGCCCTCTCCTCGGCAGACCAGCTTGCCCAGAGCTGCTTAACTCTTGAGAGGTAATTCAGTACCATGCAAAACTGGAGACAAACATGAGCGCAGGTCCATCGGTTTACATGAGCAAAGGCTGATGACAGTGGGGTGACCCACACAAGGGGCCCAGCCTGGGCTGTGGGAGGCAAGAGGAGGGGGAGAAACCCAAACCAGCACTAGCACATCTACAGGGGCGGGAGGGGTGGTACTGGGACCAAATGTCTACAGCTTCAGCCACAAACTGCTCTCCATCGGCAGATTTCTGGGTGGGAAAAAAATATTGGTACAAAACACGTTGGTCAGAAAAAAATCATCCCGAGAATTTGGGCAGAGTAGGCAGAGTATACAAATCTTTTTCTCTGAAAACCCCATCGATGTCATTGAGAGAATAAATTGCTGTCATTTAACAGTTTGCTCAGCCCTCCAGATTGTCACTGACAATTTTGGTTTTTTTCAGCAAAATTAGTCATGCCATGAATTGTTACACTTGAAATGAGAACCACAATCATCAGATTATCATCCATCTAATTAAAACAAACGTAAGTATTTCATGCTATATATACGGTACAGCGTTTATGTGCCAAACGTCAAGATACAGAGTGCTTTGGAGTTTATATTGACGTCAGTTTTTTCCTTCAATCAACATTTACCTTTTAGGTCAATACATTTTTCTGTTTGCCATAACAGAAGCTAGAATCAACATGCTTACACCTGTAATTATTTCATTTAACTCTTTCAGTGTTTGAAATAATGTTTGCAAGGAAAAGGGGAAGCTAAATTCAAGCGTGCAGTGGCTTTGCCTGGCCTTTCTCTCAGTTAAATCCAGAAAAACACTATTGCAGGGCTGTTATCTGGAAGAATCACCTTGCTCTTTGCCAGCGCTGGCACAGAATATATAACATTGCCAGTAATATTAAATACCAGTAATAGCCCACCTGAATAGCCGGGAGACAAACATTCAGTTATTAAAAGTGATGGTACAGAATTCCCTCATTAAGCCCGGTAGCTCGCTGTTTACAATGGGCTAGTGCCAAAAGAAGAACACAGTTTTACGGGTTTTATTGCTATTGTCTCTGTGCATTGAAAAAGTCATCTGCTTTCAGATAACCTACAAAAAAAAAAAAAAAAACAACACAATTTTAATCAACGTGAGGTATTTGAACTCTGCGGCCATCATTTGATTCAGCCCTGCCAAGATAAGTAGGAGGATGAGTGTTCATCTGTTTGGTTTATACAAGAAGTAAGTAAACTGTTCGCTTTCATTTACCACACTCCACTTGCCAGTGTTACCCACGCCGGCTCGAGTGCTGGCAGAGAAAACAACACCTGCCCAGGGATGGATGATCTGTGCCATGTGGGCTGCAAAGGCCACTCATAGGTAAACCATGGCCATGGATACTGAGGGTTTCCTCGGCACCGCCATCCCAGGGAATGATTTCGTGTCCCCAGCCATTCAAGCTTAAAATGGGCTGAGGATGAGAAAGGTACATAGAAATGGTATAAAATGTGCAGGCACAAAGTCACGTGTGCCCTGCCAAAAAAATATGTGCAAGCACTCACATGGTAGACTTGTTGGCAGACTCTCTCCTTTGCTTTCTCTCTCATATGTATATCTATATATGCATGTATATGTGTTTATCTTTTCTTTTGGGCCACAAGTTTTTCTTGCAAGCCTAGAATTGCCAAAAACCCCTTTCACTGGCCTTGCTCCAAAGTGTTGACAAGACTAACAGCTGTTCTGCTCCAGCAGTAAGAGGGAAGCAAGGAAAGGGCACGCTATACGTACGGCGGGAAGGAGAGACGAGGAAGGAAACCACAGAGGAGGTTTCACCCTTCACAGGTAAAGCACGGTACCCTCTGAAAGGTACAACTAGGAGTTTCTAGGCATCTCCCTAACGCAGCCTGTCTCCATTCCCAGGGTGGGAACATTATCCCCAGTTTTTCTCCGGAATGTGGGCACGGGGTATCTCAGTGGCTGCCTGTGTGCAGGGCAGAGCCCTGACGCCGATACTGGGGGTTCTCTTGTGCAGCACCAGTTGTGCACCTACCTGCACTCATCCCCATCCCAATTATAGCTCCTCAAACAGAAGGGAGGAAGAAGGTCAGTGTGCTCCATTGCAGCCTGAAAATAAAGATAAAAAACATGCCAAATTGGCTATTAGCGCATGAAAGACAAACACTGCTTCCCTGGCTTTCCAGTAACTCACTACCTTAATGGCAGAAGATAGACAATTAATAGTGTGGCTTCCGTGTTAAATCACATTGGGGGCTACAGCTTAAACCCACTTAAAAGAAACTAGGCCAATCATCTTATGAGGCGTGGGAATTGTTAAATTGGGCTATCCCTTCTGCTTCATACGATTGCATGAAGACTGGTATTGTGGAGAGTTTTTTAATGAAGGCCTTACATAGCTCTAGGTCAGGATATTTGCATTTGTGAAGATTACATTGAAAGCACAAGAAGCAAAACAGCATGAACAAACAGCACTGTTTTCATCTTTTTAAAAAAAAAAAAAAAATAACACAACAAAACACATTCCATCCGTGGGAATATGGTATGAGGGACTGGGAAACAATGGTTTCTATTTCCAGCTCTGCTGTCAACTTACAGGAGTCTGACCTTAAGCAAATCATTTTACTCTGGAACCTCATTTATCTGCCTCGGGTGTGTAGAGGCTCATTAGTACCCTTACTAATGAGCTTCATATAATCATATGCAAAGCACAGCATTTTAGTAGATTTTGGAAGACTAAGATTTGTAAAGCCCTTTGAAATTCAAGATGATGTAGATCTGTAAAGATCTCCCTCTTGTTCGCTCGCTTTCTCTCACACACACTCTCTCCAAGTGATAAAGACAAATTCCATTAAAAAATTTCCAATTCCCAAGCACAAACAGTGTAAACTCAAAGTCCAGTTTTTGAAGTTTTATTATGTCTTTGAAACAATAATGCTAACACGCACACTCAGAAGAAACCCAGCAAGTTACTGGAACAGTTCGTCCTAAGCGAGCAATAAAAGCCTAAACAAAGTTGAACTTTGGATTGCATGCCGTGTTGAGTTATTGAATTTGACAGGTTAATTTGTTCATTTCTTTGACCCGATTTATACATTCGCTGTGTACTTGAAGCACTCCTCCTGTTCAGGTGCTATTTTTATACTTCTTGCCCTGTTGTAGCCTGAATAATACAGAGGCAGTCGCCTGCTATGAGTGCACAACTGCAAGCCTGTGTCTTTTATTAAACTAATCGGTACAGATGCGAAAAAAGTAGTTTTCATGCCTACAGCTCCAAAGCAAAGAATGATTCTGTTCCCAAAAGAGTGTCTTAATTTTTTGCAGTTACATCAGTTGGTCTAATAAAAGATTTTAGCTTTACCTACAAATCTTGTCCACCCAATGTCGTTTGAACAATGCACTTGTAACAAAATTCCAGGATAAAAACTGACTTCTTATTCCTCCTCACTGCATATAACAGATGCACAGGTTTTGCTGGCATAGAGTCAATTTTCTTCATGGCACCTCATATTATACTGGTTTGGATTTGTGACCGAAACAGTGTTGATAACACACTAATGTTTTAGTTACTGCTGAGCAGTGCTTGCACAGCATCAAGGGCTTTTCTGCTTCTCAGGCTGCCCTAACCAGGGGTAGGCTGGGGGTGCACCAGAAGTTGGGGCGGGGGGAGATGGCACAGCCAGGACAGCTGACCCCGACTGACCCAAGGGATATCCCACACCATAGGATGTCATGCTCAGCAATAAAAAGCTGGGGGAAGAAGGAGGAAGGAAGGGGAGACCTTCGGAGTGACTTGTCTTCCCAATTCACCATTCTGCGTGATGGAGCCCTGCCTTCCTGGAGGTGGCTGAACACCTGCCTGCCATGGGAAATGGTGAATGAATTCCTTGTTTTGCTTTGCTTGTGTGCGCAGCTTTTGCTTTACCTATTAAGGTGTCTTTATCTCATCCCACGAGTTTTCACACTTTTTACCCTTCCAATTCTCTCCCCCATCCCACTGTGAGGGGAATGAGCAAGCGGCTGCGGGGGGCTGAGCTGCCCACCAGAGCTAACCCACAGCAACAGGCTATTTCTAGCAACCTATGTACGACCACAAAAGGCTGGAGTCCGCCAGCGCTGCTTTAACCAGAGCAAACTGTAGTTACTTACACTACTTTAAAAAGACTGAAGTGGCAGGTTGAACATTTTCCAAAATTGAATTTGATTGCTTGACGGGAAAATGGAAACAAAAAATCAAGGGGGGGTTCTAGAAAGGGTGTTAAAAACTGCTTTACAAGCAAACCGCAATATCCTTGCACAAAGCAGTGTCTCATTTCCCACACACACACAGAGGGCAAAAGGCGTACCCCACAGATTTTTATTATCCTTGGGTCTAAACCAAGGATAATCCCTACAAACGTCTCCAGTAGGGCATGCTGGTAAGTGACCTCTGCACAACCAGATGCACGAAATCAGGGAATACAAGTCTTCTCTGCACATGGAAAGCTAATTTGGGCACTGGGCACTGAGGCAGGACTCAAGCGATCCATCTGCTACGCTCACACAGCCCCTTCCCTCTCCCTCCCAAAGCCCCCCGGGATGGACCACAGCTGTTATACGGGCATGAAGCTGAAGCCCCAGCACCATGGGTTTTTAGGGTATGTAGGTACGCTGCGGAGACTCCCCGATCTCTGTCAGGTGCCTAACCCTCCTAGGTAGCAATTGCTTTCAGAGGGACAGCCCGGGCAGACTTTGGGCAAGCCTCCACATGTGGGCATGGAGGAGAGCCATGTGCTGGTTTCATCTCCACTCTCCACTGGCACAGGCGAGCCCTTGCTGCTTGGAGAGCCGTGTACCAGCACTAAAACTGGAGCACTTTCCTGGGGGAGAAAGGAAGGATGTGCTGTGAGAAAAGCAGCCAGAGCAGCCCTGTATGGGGCCTCGGTGCTCCAGTGATCCACAGCCTCCCTGCAAGGGTATCCCAGCTGTTTGAGAGCAAGGAATAGGGTTGGAGGATAATTACAGTGATGGGGAATTTGTCCCGGTTTGTTTGGTACAAGATTTGTGCACACTAAATATTTGCTTGGCTGGAGGTTTGGGGCGTTAAAATTAAAGAGAAATTAAATTTTTGAATGATGGATGAGGCAAAGGTCCCCTTGGCAATTGAGGTTTTGTCAGGATGAGGAAGTAGTAGGAAGACAGGGTGAGGAAGTATTAGGAAGACCACCACTTTACAGGAGATGAAATCAGATTGTTATCTCTGATCAGTTTTCTACCATTTGTTATTTCATTGAACCTAATTGCATTGCTTTGCATTTATCCTTGGGTAAGGAAACAGAAAGTAGATTTAAGGTTTGATTTAAGAGAACTTAGGTAAGGCGAGGAGGTCGAAAGGCTTTAATTATAGCCTCCTCTCACCGGCTGACTAGCTTTGCTCACCGTTTGCACTTGCCGTAACCCCTCAGAAACACAATGAGAAAAGCCCTCCACACCTTCCTACAGCCAGGCCAAAACCTCACCTCTCTCCACACCCCAGAGGGGTCACAAGGCGCCCTCAGGATTTTACCACGTTGGCAGCAGATCTCAGACCATTCCCCGGATCCAGCGGGTTGCAGGGCTGCTCGAGCTGCCGTCGCTTTGCCTCCACAGGCCGAGCGATCTCCAGCACAACCCCTCGCCATGCCATTTGGGGAGAAGGTGACCGCAACACAGTAGCCGGCTTTCTAGTCTTTTTTTCATTACCTTCCTCCCCGCACTGCCGCTCATCCATCCCCGTGCTGCAGGGCTTGTCTGTCTTCATGGCAGGAGTTGTCTATGGGACCAAACCTATGAGCAGACGGTGAAGGGATCTAGATTAAAAACAACCCCTTAAAAAAAAAAAAATAACAGCATGTGGGAAGAGTTGCTGAGGCCATGCAACACCTGGCAGAGCCAAGGAGGTGGTGATCTGTTGAGTGGGCATGAGGAAGGATGGGGCAAAACCCAGCATCTCAACCTCCATCCCCGGAGGAGTCAGAGCTGGGGTCCATTCCCACTACTTTCTGACATCCCCCATTCTGCAAGAGCAGGTCTGATGCTTGAAACCCTGGAGGGGTCTGTGCCAAACCCTCCTTAGCAGAGACAGGTCTTTTCCCTAAGGGCAGGGTGCTCCGTGCAGAGAACCAACCCTCAGAGAAATAAGATATTTTTTTTTCCCCAACCAGGGGCTGGCACCTCGCCACAGCATCCCTCCCCAAAACAACTCCATTTAGCATTATTGAGCCCCCAACCCACACCAGCACCCACAAGAAGCTGTGTGCGACTGACACAGGGACCATGCTGGAGGAGTCGCCTGGACTGCTGCCAAGGGAAGCAGACAAGCCCAAGGGCCCATCACTCGAGGGAGAGGGTGCTGCTGGCACCCAGCACCTCAGCAGCCTTTCCCACGGATGGAAAGGGGACCTGGCAGAGCCCCCACACTCCCCGCTCTGCCCGGTACTGAGTACCCCCGCCATGTGTGATTGCCCCTGGGAGAAGACTCCCTTACTACTATTCATGCTGCTAAGGTGATGGCTGATGTATTAAGGAATGTCAGGAATGGATTTAAGGTATCTCATCCCTCCATCCAGCTGTGCCAGCACCACTCCTCACACTGTAAACTGGACGTGGACCAAAATGGAGAAGAGATCACGGTTCCCCTTTCTCCGCTGCAGAAAAACATCCTTTTCTTTCCAGACAGGGACGAACCAGCATGGGGTAGGGCTGTCAAAAGTCCCAGCGCAGCATGCAATTACCCACGCAGTGGTGTTGCCTACTTCTGGAGGCAGGCCTGACGCTGGGGTGTTCCCTACCTCTCAGGCCCAGACAACTAGCAGGCCCACCCACTCCTACCTTAAGGGAAGGCTTGGTCCCTGCTGGGTGCATGAGCTGGCTCTGCATGCATTTGCATGTCTTCTGATAGCACCCGCAGAGTTGCTCTTCCAAAACCCTTGCTCTAGAGACACTGGGAGTCTAATGTGATGTTATGATGATGAACACCAAATACTGTGCCCGTCATGCAGACCTCTACCCCCATGCATGCCTCATGAGCTTGCACGCAGCTCTAGGATGGGCTGTGTGAGACGATACGTTTTCCCTTGCAGGACAAACAGCACGTTTGCCCTTCGGCCCCAGCCCTCCCCGTGCACTCACACACTTGCATGGACAGCTTTGGGAATGGGATCACCAGAGAACACCTTGGGGTCTAAAGGCATCCTCCTGGTAACAGCATCCCAGGCAAGCTTCCGCATGGCCCTGGGACACGCGAGGTGCTTTGCTGCTCCTCTGAGAGCAGGAAAGGGAGAGGCAAGAGAAGGTTTCTAAGACCAATCCCCTGCTCCCCCCACTGCTGAGGTTCTCTTTAGTTGCACTGGTGTCCCACCCCCTCCAAAACAAGGTTTAGCTCATCAGGAAGCAAAGAAAAGCAACAGGAAGAATGGGAAATGGGAGCGGAGCAGCAGGGAAAACCAGGGCCACAGCCTGGCAGGGCAAGGGGAGAGCAAGCCAAGCCATGCCGCCGAGAGCTGCCAGGCTCACATCACCTCCCACCCGCTTCTGCCGGTGCAGGTAGGGGCCAAGCTGCTCAGGCTGCCGTGGTGCCAAGGCATAGCACATCCCCCCACGCGTGCCCCTCCTGCTCCTCACCCATCCCAGTGCAAAGCGTGCCAAGGCAGACAGGCATCGGGCTGTGACCAGGTGCAGATTTTAACTTCATTCATTCATCTTCCGCTCAGCAGCTCGGTTTCCACATTTGGAACTTCACCATCAATCTTGGCATCACAGTCCGTCCTCCCTGCAACCAGCCACAAGGCACGAGGGATCTGCAGAAAAGGGCACCCTACACTGATGCTTCAGGGTGTTTTGCAAGGATGCTGCGTATCATACAATCAAAATGACCAGGTATTTCCAAAACTATTTCGTAAGGCCTTCTTTTCTGGTTAGTACGTCTCGTGGAGAAAAAGGAAAAGGCGGTCTTTAACACCACCGGAGGAAAGAGCACTGCAGTTGCAACCTCTGCAAGAGCAGAGCAGGAATTCCTCCCCCCCCACCATGGGTACCGCCAAGGTGTTATGAAGTTATGCACCAAAAGAAGCTGGTGGATTAGAAATGGGATAGGAGGATGGCTACAAGAGCTGCAGGGTTTCTCTATGTTGCCTTCCTCCCAAGGCATCTCCACTTGGAAAGAAGGTTCCAGCTGAGCCAACAGACTTGGAAGCCGAACTTCTATTTAGCAAGAGAATAGGCCTAACACAGATTTCCCCATGGCTTTCTCATAAGGACATGACAGTCAGGAACCACACCTAAGGAGGATTTTTCTGGCCTTGTTGCAGTCTGTAAGGCCTCTGCCAGCCCTAGCCAAGGACCGTGCCCCCTGGGCGGAGAGGGGCTGCCCCATCCCCTCCGCAGCAGCCCACCGGGATGCCCCCGGGCAGCAGCAGCAGCCGCCTGCGGTCTGCTGGGGTATGGTCGGGGCAGCATGGGGAGAGACGGGCACCACGCTCGCTCTCGGGCACATTTCTTCAGAGGGAGCAATTTCCACACATGAGTTTTAAGAGTTTGCTAAGATTTATCGTTAAGTCAACAACTTGTTGTGCAAGAGGCCCTGCGAGATGTAACAGGAGCTGGTGCCTGCTGTAGCACTACAAAAGAAAAGTCAGAAAGCTGAGTCCCCTGCTCTGAAATATCACAGCTTTTTTGTAACGTATGTCATGCACCTAACGTCTTTCAAAGGAACAAGCCACCAGGCTACATCCTGGTGACCCAAGGTGTTAGCACTTTATTAAGAGGGAAAACAAAGACAGGCAGTTAAGGATGTGCAGGGAATACATCGCTTTAAAAAAAAAGGAGAAAAATATAACTTTCTGTGGGAGACTTAGTCTCCCCACAGGAAGAAGTAGAGGTTTGTTTTAAGTGGGTTTATTTTTTTTAACATTACAAGTATTTTGTTTTAAAGGAATGGTGTTTCACCTGCAAAACCAGAGTTCATTTTATCTCCACCCACTCCTCATCAACCAACCACAAAGAGCATTTTTACAATACAGAGATAAAATATTAGTTAAACTAATGACTTACATAGGCAGAATCATTCCCGCAGTCTCACTGAATGCTTGGAGCAAGGTAGGTCCTGAGAACTGACAGCGCTGGCTGGGGGCAACGAGGTTCTTGGATGGGGGTTGCACCACGGCGGACTCCCTGGTCCCAGCAAAAGCCCCTGGCCTCACCAGCCTCCATCAACAGCATCAATGAGGCACACGACCTAGGCCACAAAGATGTGGGACAGCAAAAGAAAACACTTCTGGGTGTACACAGACAGCAGCTGAAAATTTTCAGGGCCAAGTTTTGGGAAAGAAATGGCAATGCCAAGGCAATTTCTGGCCCCCGTGTTGAGAGGCAGGGTGCAAAGCAGGTCAGAGTGGCTATTCTGAAGTCCCTGGGTGGGCAGGACGGTGAGCTGCGGCTGTGGCCAGCCTACAGCGAGGGTGAACAAGAAGACACAAGGGCTGTGGGACTGCATGAGCCTGGGGACCTACACATGGGAGAGAAGCAGGCACTTGACATTTCAGCAATGGGTTATGACCAGAGCAATTTAAAGAGGAGATTTAGATTAATTCTAGGCACACTAGCAAGGTCTGGCTGTTTCTAGTTTTAACCACTTTTCCTTCCTCTTCAGTATCCCTAAGTTTCAATTTGCCTTCTCCGCGGCCAAGGCTTTAGTAGACACAAAAGGAAACGCGTTGGTGGTGCTAGAAAGGAAAGCTTCAGCTGGTAGGATTTGCACAAGTGGAAAAATGGGCAGGGGAGAAGATGGCTGCAATGGCAAGGCTGGCAATGGATGCGAGACTGGGATCAGTGACACAGAGCACAACAGAGAAGGTGGTGATGGAAACCAAATGCTGTCACAAGGTGGGAAGCCTGAGCTCCACTGAGGTGGAGAGCTCAAAGGCATGAGGAGGGGCAGGATCTGACTGCCAGGACACAGGGATGGTGCTCCAAGGAGGAGACTGAGCAGGACATGTGCAAAAGCAAGTACCAGAGCTAGACACGGTTGACTGAACACAACAGGACAGAGGCTCTTGGGAGCTGCTCAAGAAAAGAGGCACCGAAGAGCCATCAGCACCAATCCTGAGCAGAAAAGCAGGTCTCAAAATGAAGTTTGGCAGCAGAAAGGAGGAAAAGTTACAAACTATATCCCACCAAAATAATTGGGACACCAGTAGAAAAAAAACCCAACCACTAGCAAAGCAAGAAATGAGGTAAATTGGACCAGCAGAAGACATCAGAGCACACATAAAAGCAGAAAGAGAGAAGACAGAGCAAAAGAAATCCACCAACACCAAAAAGGCAGGTGTGATGCAGGCTGCAGAGGAAGGAAGGTGCAGGGAGCTGGCGGCACAGGACAAGCCAAGAGGGTTGCAGTAAGACCATAAAGGCTCACAGGAAAGGATGGGGATGATGCTCCATAGTATCAACAAAAGACACAGGAGATGGGGAATGAGAGGAAGGGAGAGATTGGAGAACGGCCAAAGCAAGCTGAAAGCAAAGCTAATGGATTTAACAAAGACACAGAGGAGTCTCCACCAGTATGGCAACACTAATTAAGAAGATGTGGCACCAAGATATGATGGCAGCAAAAAATTAAAGGTTGGTAAGAGGAAGTAATTTAATGCTAATAATAGGCAGTAATTTATCAGGAGCCAACAAGAGTAAAGAGTCCAGGAGCAATAAATCAACAATGGAGTAAAAATAAACAGGCAGAGCAAGAATCAGAGCCACCAGCATGATAAGAAGGACAACGCCGCAGCAGCATATAAACTCTGTACACAAATGGAGAGCAGCTGATGGAGTCCCAGATGGAGCTGCCAAGCCTCCTCCCCTTCCTCCTTCAAATCTTCCCCAAATACCCATCTGCACCAGATGGCCTTTGGGAAGACATCAAGCCAGTGACCACAGAAGACACATCTTTTTGAAGCAGGGCCCCTATTCCACTTGTCCCTGCACCTAGCATCTAGACCAAGAGCTTGTTGGGGCAGAGGCCATCACAAGATCCCCACCACGCATAGGGGTGGACAGGGTGGGGATGGACACAAGGCTGGCAGGGGGGCATTTCCAGGTGATTGCAGCCACCAGTAGATCCCTGAAGGAAGGTGCCATTGCTGGGCTTGCAGAGCACAGGCAGCACAAGGAAGGGGCAAGAGGGTTTAACAGTCGCAGCCCCAGCTAAGGAGCGACAACCAGGTACCTCCCTGGAGAGCAAAGGACCATCTTCCCATGCGAGTGGGAAAACAGGAGCACAGGCGTCAGCCGGGAAGCGGGAAGGCAGGAGGAGCAGGCTGCCTTCCCCACAGCCCCTCCTGCATCTTTCCAGCACCTTCCTAGAAAGCACATAAAGCTTATTAGCCACACTCCTGGTGCTCCTGCTCTGTCCAGCCCAGACAAACAGGAGACAACTCTCATCGTCCCTACAGCAAGGATACCTCTCACTGGCTCACACCCAAGGACCAAAGCCAGCCAGAGGTACACACCCACCCCATTACTCTCTGCATCCCAGCTTGAAAATCCCCATCCTGAGCTCGGGCCGCTCCAAAGGGGGTCAGTGCCCAGTGGCGCACGCCAGCAACCAGGTTTGCCCCAGCACTCCCTCCCATCGGCTGTCCCCAGGCTCAGCCACAGCCACCGCAGCCCAGCCTGCGCTTACAGCTGGGGACGCGAGGCATGGAAAGAAAGAGCTGCCATGAAATCACGAGAAGCACCTTGAGACACTGATGCAGAGAGCGTGGGAAAGAAGCTAACGACATTCATGTTCATCAGGAGACAGATAAAACCACTACAATAATAAAATTTCATTATGACAGCTAAGGAAGAAGAAACAAAAATTCTTTGTTTACTGTGTCTATAATAAAGTACAAAGGTATCTGCCTTTGCACTACTGGTTGCACAGGCAGGTTTCAGCCCTGGGTGAGGGCTAGAAGTTGCTTATGCTCTGTATGTTGTTTTCCAGGCGGTAGATCGGCCCTTTGCAGCATTAACTCACCCCTTTGCAGTATTAACTCAGCCCTCCGTGCCACAAGGTGCACACAAAAACACCGTTCCTGGGGGTCCTTTCTCATTATGGGAACAGAGAGAGCAGACAGCAAGACTTACTAGTTCACACAGACAGATTTATGAATTTATCAAGAGAGAAATGAGGAGGACATTAGAGTCCTCACCAGCAGCCAAGGACTGTGCTTCATCCTTACTAGGCATGGGAGAATCTAGGTTGGCATTCATTCTCAGGACAGAAAACCATTAGAAAGCTGACTTATTCCCCATAGAGCTTTGACTTTTACTACAGGTTTTCACTAGTGCATTCAATTTGCAAATCCAAGGGAATGGTATGGGAAAAGTTTCTATTTTTAACAAAAGAAAGTAAAAACTTCTGAAGTAATAAACTTTATCCCTGGATAAAAAGATTCATCTTCTTGAAAGAGTTTTGCTGCCTTATGTACTCCCACACAATACATTTTACATACTTATATTTTGCATGCATATATACATACAATTCTCCTACAGAGTACAAAAATAAATTGATCCATATTATAAACTAACTCTACATATGCATGGCTTTTTATTCACAGATGTGTGTGAGAAAGTTTGAGAAAATGAAAAACCATACCAGCCTGAGACTAGGGCCAGGGGCAGAGACAGAGCTGGATAAAAGCTGTGTATTCTAGGCAGTAAAGCATCCTCTCCTATCTGCTCACGAAGACACTCTTTTTTTCCTCTCCCTTATTATTTAAGAGAAGTCCATCTATCCAGAGCAGCTGACCCAATGGCATTGTTACTGTCTAGCAAGTCATCCATGTCCTGAGCTGAATCTTCCCACTCCCACCTCAATAGGAGAATTTATTTTATCTAGGTCCATCAGAGCATTCATGGTGATGTCTTAAGCACTGTTAAAAGTTCATACCAGTAAGACAAATGTTTATTTCTCAGTTTGAATCATCTCCCTTCTTTTTTAAGAAATCCATTAATGACTAAGTATGTTTCATGACCAGCTTTTTAAAACGTCTTTATATGATTTCACCTCACTTAAAGACTTTCACAGTTTTGCCTCAAATGTTCCCAAAATGCAACAAGACTAGAGACATGGGTCTAGCTCAGAGTTCCCCGCAGTTGTACCATACTCAATTTGCTCTAGTGTATTTTTTTTTCCTGGTCTGGGTCTGCTTTTTCTCTTCCTGTTCCAATAATCATGGCTTAGAAAGACAAAATTTTTTGGGGAAAAAGAGTTTGCAGCTCATTTTTGAGGTTTTGTCCAACGGCTGATCTGAACAGCCTGGCAATCCTAGCAGCGAGCAATCAGTATCACGGGCAGGGTCTCTGAAGTGAGCACGCAAAAGACATGAACTAAACGTGAATGACTTACAAAAGGATCGTTAATGACCTACAGATCAGTCATTGCGTACTGTGTTGTTCAGTAAATTTAGAAAGAGCAGGCAACTAGAAGGGTAATTGCAAGCCTGCACTGCTTTTGGATGAAGCTCCTGTGGTTCTTTGGGTATCTTCAGGCAAACTTCTTTCTTTCTCTCTACCTCTGGTTTCTTATCTAGCTGATGGGATTAGTGATTATTACTGGCTTTTGAAGCCACCTGGAAATCTACTGATGAATAATGATAATAGCACGCTACTATCTTGGTCTTCCTCAAATTGCTCCTAGAACACTTCCCCTCAAAACGTACATGGGCTGCCACGTACATCTTACCCTTACACAGTACGCACGACTGCAGCGCGGCGCAAAGGACAAGGTCCCAGGTAGCACTGTAAGCATCTCTCAAGATCTTTCATTGCTGTGACCTCAAATTTCCAATTCTTCTTACAGAAACCCCAAATTTATTGGCATCACTTACTGGGCTGTTTCTAGTGGACTGAAAGCCCTTGGGCAAGGACCTGTGGTCTGCCTGAGAATAACAACAAGATGTACCTGCTCAGCTCCGCAGGGTTAAGTGTCTGGCCACAAACAGTAGTCCCAGTTCTTTATGACAAGTCTGAGCTTGAAGCTTACAGGGCAGCTGTGGGCCTTCCCAGAAAGGCCTCGAGAGCCACATGAGCAATGACTGAAGGCCGTCCCAAGGAACCATGGACTGAAATGATCCAACTTCTACCTCTCCCCCAGGTTGAGTCAATGGAAAGAGCTCAGCACGGCTGAAGAGATCTTTTATTTGGGGCCTAAAAACCAGTCACGGGCAACGAACACACAGCATTTGGTACCATGACCTTCCATACTATCAAGTGGTACCTACCTTGGTACCAAAAGGTCACCTAAGTGCTTGAGACCATCTGAACAGAGCTTTCATTAAACGTATGTGAAAGCATCTCTGCGCTGCATTCATGTGAAGATGTTTCACTCAGAGTCTTCACAGTCTGACTCGCAGCCCAGACAAGTTTAGAGAAGCAATGGGCAACTCTTTCAATTGTCTTGTTCCCCCTCCTAAATCTAAAGCGCCACCTTAGTCATCTTTCCCTCTGGCTCCCTGACTAGCAAACGGGAAGGGAGAAATTTCACCAGAAACTAAGAGGAAAGTCACATGTGAAGTATAGGTTGGTTAGCGCAGCAACCACTTTCTCAAACCAGCCCAGATCACATTTTCAAAGCTAAGAATAAGGTTTACCAGGTAAAACAAAGACTTACTGAGTCAGCCTGTTAATGACAAGAGCTGAAAACAGATACACACTAAACAAACGCAGCCCAAGATATATTACCTTTCTCCAGCAAGACCAAGATAGGCACCTGAAGGACAAACCAACCCCCAAACCCAACTATTTGAAAAGAGACAACCTGAAGGAGAAACCAACCCCCAAATCCCACTATTTGAAAAGAGACAACCTCTGGCACAGCATCCCCACACCAGTGTGGTTCCCAATTTCATCAGTGCTGCCTTGAGTTTTTTGCTAACAGTGGTCAGACCTAAAGATACACTGTAAGAATAGACACTGCTCCATTAGCCAGCAACACTTGGGAAATTTTGCCAGGAAACAAGAGCTGCCCATGTGGGCTTTGTATATGGATGAGCATTCCCAGATAGCAAAGCCAGCTGTCAGGAACAACTTCTTTTATGGGCCAGTTTGGAGGCAGTTTGCCTCATTTGGAGGCAGACATATCAACAGACCATCCCTTGAGCAAACTAAACCTTTCTCCTCTCAAATTAGTATTTCATCTTTTAGAAGAAATTCAAAGATGCTAAGAGAGGCTTCCTCTCAAAATAGCAAAATGCTGCCAGGCGAGCCCTTGCTGCAGGCCCGGGGCAGTGGGGAAGGGAGGTGGGGTCCTCCTTGGAAAGTGCCCTGACGACTGGGGGTGCCGCTTGCCTTTTTAAACCCCAGCACAGGCCAGCGTCTGCACCAGCAATGCTGGTCCTTGACCTAATCATGAAAAGTGAAAAGTAGCACTATTGGAGGTTGGATGACACTCAACCAACTCGATGAGGAGTCAGTTGTATGACTTTCCCAAGCCATCAGTATCTCAGGCCAAGACCACCACGAAACACTCAAGAAAGGTAATAGATAACAATAGAACAATTTGTTTTGAATGCACTCAAAGAACAAGTTGTTTTGAAAGACCAGGTCAATTTTTTGCAGATAATTGCAGGAACCTGTTTGTTATCCTCCCATGTTCACTGCACTTTAATCATCCTCGTCTCTTCCCTTACACAGGAAAGCATATATATTTTTAAAAGAAAGGCAACCAGATAAGCCAACTGTCAGGCAAGAAGAACGAGCAGTTCATGTCATATCTTTGCAGTCGCTTCTACCACACCCAGTCTCTCTAAGAATGCACTTCCTGGCTATGTTTTCATTTTCTGATCAAAATTTAAAATGAGCAATAAATGTGGGAAATGTACTTTTTCCATCCCCAGAAGCAGAACGCATTTCTTGTAAATCGTGTATTGCCACCTTCCACAACTCCAGCCAGATGAGTAGCCCACAAAAATCAAAGAGCAACCCTTTCCTGAGGTTTGGCTTACTTAGACAAACAAATCAGAAACATCCTGGGAACAAAGCTCCATGTGCCTTAATATCCCTACTTGGACCCAAGCCAGAGTCTCTTCTGCCTCTACTCCAACCAGAGAAATAAATGATGTGCCTGCATCCACGTCAATAAAAGCTATTCAGCATTTTCCCATCACTAAGTTTTCAGGTAAACACTATTAGCCTGCTAAATATTTAGTGTCACATGCCCATCAGGAAAAGGGGATTGTTTCTAATTAGTTATATCATGTCAGATATGCCAGAACTTCCCAATATCATAGGAGAGAAAAATGAGTCAGAGTAGGGATGCTTTCCTGAAGTGCCTACTAAGCTCTCGAGAAGATGAAATTAGGCTTTACACAGATTAAATTAGCTTCAAACACCTCGATCTCCCCTTAGGGATTTTCTAACATGGAATGCCCCTTCCAGAAGGGCACAAGGGCTGCTGGAAGCACCACGCCGCTTGCTAAACGCCTCTCGCCAGCAGCACCTACTCCGTGCTCAAGCACTGACTGGACGCATGCTTATGCTCTGCTACCCTGACAAGCCCAGGGTACTTCATCCCTTTGTGAGATGACCCAGTTACCACCACCCAGAAAGGAGTGCCAGGCAGTCAGATTGGACCGGTCTGGAGGGCCAGAATATCTCATCAGCAAATCTTTTTCCTGTGTAATCACCTCTTATAAAGAAAATGGAAATGAAGTAGAAACAGTGCTATCAGGCTCCTCATACAAAAAAAGGACCTAAGGCAGGGTCACTTGCAGTGAGAGGTGCAGATGACAGCATCTTCAATACAATCTAGGCCCAATTAGCTGTTCACTTAAACAGGTGCCATTTCATTTTCGCATACCCTAACTAGAAATTCAATTCTATTTCCAGTCTCCATCATCATTTCCCACTCTTACCTGCTAAACAACGTACAGCCTCCTCTCTCCACCACCTTACCTCAGCACCAAAAACTGGTTTTGAGACTTCCAGGGATGAGTTTTTGCGCAGAGCGGGAGCAGAGCAAAGGATCTGCAATTAATCCCCTGAAGCACTCGACTGGCTGCAAGATGATTGTCCTACATTTTCTTCTCGTGAAAGGTGCAACGAACACCAGTGGAGCCAGACTGAACCCATGAACCACTAAAAGCATAACTGCAATGACTTGAGTAAAGGGCATAATCTAGTCTGGTATCAGGTCTGCAAGAGTGACCATTAGAAAGTCCCCAGGGAAGAGCTGAGAGCAGGGCAAGCCTGCAGTACAATACTTCACCCTTCAACTCAGACAGGACTGCTTCACATGGTTCAGCTCTTTAGTAACTCTCCACAAAAAGGTCCTCCTTCTAAGTATGCACCCAGGCCCCCCCTGCATCAACAAACATCTTGTTTCTACCACATTCTTCCACTATCTCAAGGAATCACATCCTTTGTCTGTTGGGTACTCGGTACCTTCATTAATAGCCTCCAGCTCTCACACGGGAAGGGACAGCGGGCAGTTCATCCCGATCCAGTTTCTCTGGCCCGACATGACTCTGCAGGCCTGTCATACCTGCTGTCAGCCATCGCTCTTCCACCTGAAGAGCCCTAGTTTGCTCTCTTGCTTCTTGCAAGGAAGCTCCTCCGCACCTCTGGGCCTCTTCCAATCCTAAACGCTTTCATCTGGTGGGACACCCTGACCACCCACAGCAGTAAGGCAGGGATGGACAACAGGTCGATACAGTAGCATAGAAGTGCTCTTGTTTTTCTTCAGTTCCTTTCCTACAGCTCCTAATGCTTCATCTGCTTTTCTTGACTGCTGCCATCTCACCAGCTCGGTGCTCAGCAGGGACAGCCTATGATGACAGTTCCTCCTCCTGAAAGGTCATGGCCAGCTCAGAGCCCCTCTTTTTGTTTGTGAAGCACGGATAATCTTTCCCCACACGTACAGCCTCATGTCCTCACGCAGAGTTCCACCTGCGCTAAGGTGACTGCTTGTACCTGAGCTGTACGAACCGAGGACCACGGCAAGGGAGTCATGGGGAAAACGTGGCATTGTCAGAATTGCTGTCATTCTTTCAATTATACGGGGACAAGCGTTCAGGTAACAGCCTGCAACGTGCACAACCTGGTGACCATTAACTCTTATTTGGGGTACATCTACCAAATACACAGGCAATACACAACTGCATGGTGCAGACCCAAAACACCCAAGCACCAGCTTCAAAAACCAGCATCAAACAAGAGAAAGCAGAAACAGCAGGATGGAAAGACTTCATTTCATCCTTAACAAAACAAATGGACCTTCACCAGTCCTACAGCATTACCATGCTAAATCAGTTTTATCTCAAGTTTGATTTCATCATCATCATTTGTACCACAGACAGTAACCACCAAAATTTAATTAGCATGTTTATTCAAACACAAGTTACATGAGACCCTTCGAGAAATACATCGCAACTAGGCTTCCATGTCAGATTTTTTCCACCCAGTTTGTCTACGAGACGTACTTTGTTGAAACAGCACAGGCTAATTAAACAGTTATGGCAGAGAATTGCGTGTGATGCAACAACAGTTTAAGAGCAAAGATCATACAGAGAACATCTTACTGGATTACGGCCCAGCACGGATCATTCAGAAAGTGATAGGAGGAGGAAGTTATCTCCAACAGAACACAAGAATACAGCATCATAGTATACATTTTGCATTAATATCCATAATTATTAAAAATAGAAAAACATTAACTTCAAATATTACTTGGCTAGCCACTATACCTATAAGGTAAAACCATAAATGGACTAACTCTGCTTAGGAGGTGAAAAACACTAAGTCTCTAGAATTAACTAGAGCCCAATTCAGCAAACTACTAACACATGTGCTTAAGTCCTACTGACACTCATGGGGCTTACACATGTTGAAGTATTATAATTAACACAGAGAGATTTCAGCATGCATCAAGTTAAGTACATGCTAAATACTTTCACTGAATCAGGATCATATTCCTTTAAGTACAACAAAGTTATATACACACTATAACAGTAATGATCTTTCTCCCTCAATCTATTGTCCCAAAAGAAAAACCTCTACTGGGTACAAGAAAAACTGACACAGTCCCCTAAAGCAGCACAGCTTTTCATGTTTTATTAACAACTCCAAAAGCATGCACAAATCAGTGCCAGGGACAATCTATCTTAACTGTACTTTCAGTCTTCGGTCTTTCAAAACAGAATTTACCTGATTTGCACCAGTAGAGTATTAAAATTCTACATGCAATTTGCAAGTTCGAGATCAAGGAACTTGTTTCTTCAGTTCATTCCCCAAGCGATCAATAGATTCTCAGAACTATACAGCTGTACAGTAATGCCAGTGTCTATATACAATCCTACGTGAGATACTGGAAGAAAGCTACCAAGTTATATAAATAAATGTTCAAATTCAAAAATATTTGATTTCTCTTGCACTTAATATTTAAGTGTTATTCAAAACACAACAAAAGCAAACTCTGCAAAGCTGACATGTATCAGCCCTCTCTAAAGAAAAAGATTTCCTGTAGAATTGCCCTTGTCCAGAAGTAATCTGTATGGCTATTTAAATAAAATCAGTCTTGCTGTAGCTATGAAATCCAGGGATCCAGGAAAATGTTCCACATATTTGGGAATGAAACATTCCCATTTGCTCAGAGGAATTTGATTGTTGGGTTTTGGTTTTATTTTTTTTACTCTTATATAACCCACTATATGATAGTGAACAAAATACTTTTGTTTCATAGAAACAACTAACATTTGCCCACACCAGGCAAATGGTCTATTTACAGATACATTAGGACTGCCTGACTGACAGTGAGTGTGAGTTGACTCCAAGAAACATGGAGCTTTAAAACGGCGACACTCTCTGCTGAATCGCCTTCCCTTTTAGGATACGTCTTATCTGGAGAAGAGAAAAAGACAAAAATATTAGTGTTCATCATCCTAAAGTGAGTCAATCTAAAAAAACAAACTAGACCCAGTTCTGCATTCCTCATTTATCTGAGCCTAGGTTCTGAGTTCAGTTACACCAGAATTGATCCAATTCTACAGCATTTCAACCAGTAAATGGCAACAGAATTACTCAGTTGCTTAAGCTGTTAGCATATTAGGTCAAAAGTCACCTTTTTCATCATGTATTTGTATAGCACCTAGGAAAAAGGGATTTTCTTAATCTGTTATTCAGGCCGAAGAACTGCCATTACTAATTATGACAAGAACAACAAAAGCATGATCTCAGACCATACTGAGATGAACAAGAGAAGACATATTACCTCCAGCATGTTGCAAGGTTACAAAGAAAAAAGCTATCTTGTCAGGAAAAAGCTTTTGAGAAAAAAAACAGCTACAAGTGAAACCTACAATTTCAGGTCTTTGTATACTCTGCCTGATCCTGACATTAAAACCAAAAGATCCATGAATAAAATGGCATTTGCTAAATCTTTTCCTTAAAACCTGCAACTCAAAACCCCAAAGAAACTTTTATAGATGAATATGGCTTTCGCGCAGATGGGGACAGATGAGAGCAGAGGAGAGTTGTTTGATTGTTTCGGGGTTTTTTTATTACCTGTTCTCCTACAAGGCCATCAGGAACCAGATGAACTGGCTGCTCATTCTCCAAGTTTCTGGCACTTGGATCGGCTCCCTTTCGCATCAGCAGGCGCACAGCATCCAACTGACTCACCCGATACTGCAGGCTGGCAGCCACGTGCAGCGCCGTGTTGCCATTGTAAGCCTGGAGAAGACAAAATAACTCCGTGAAGGCAAGGCAGGGACATCAGTCTTGGGATACTCGCGGTGCCACACATGTGCACATCCCAGATTATAGCTGCACTCTGGAAAAATCACCGTACCTTTGCATTAACAAAAGAGAGACAGTTGGGCAGCTCCAAAAAGAGACGAATGAGCTCCAGGTTTGCTTCTTCCGCTGCCAAATGCAAAGCTGAGCGACCACTTTTGCGATCCTGTCAAAAAAGAAACTGTCAGTCTTCCCTGCAGGTGCTACACCTAACCAGGGTGAACATGCAGACAAATAAAACAGAGCAGAGTAACCACAGACTGTTGAAAAAACATATTTGCACTACAATTCACTGAAAGTCAATCTAAGTAGGTATTTTAATATGAGTATCTAAGGAACAATGGATCACATCTCATCTGGCAGTAAGCTTACATAACCAAAATATCAAATGTTGTAACTAATAATGGTCTGGCCCAGCACAGACCTAAACTGGACAGGTAAGCAGTTTTTAATTAAAATTTGCAGTTCAAGAACAAGGTATCATCAGCACTATTACTACGGGTACCTCAGAGTGCTCCAAACACATACTTTTAAGACACAACCGACTGCAGCCAGTGTAGCATCATTCTTAATCCAGAAATCCTCCCTCTTTCCCCAGGGTTCATTTGCACTGATAAGACCTTGCTCTGAATAAATGCAACATTCGTATTCCACTTCGGTAAATTAAGCTGAAGGGAAGCCTTCAAATTACTTCCTTTGTAATAAAGATGAAACGTGGCATGGGAGAAAGGGCCACGTTCTGCTTCCACATTCTCTCTGGATCTGGCAACTTCAGACAAAGCCATTTTACTCACTTTCGCTTCAACAGAGGCTCCCATTTGTATCAGAGTCTTGATGGTTTCCACCAGGCTCTTGTTTCTCAGCAGCAGCTCCTGAACCTCAGGGGAGTGAGGTGGCTGACTGTTTTGCAGTTCGTGCAGCACAGCATTATGGGCCAGAACAGCACAGTGCAACGCTGTCAAACCTTAACATTAAAAAAAAAAATCATCATTAATGAACAAATGCAATACAGAAATATTGAGTGGCTGCTTGTGTCAAAGGATGGATAAAGGAGCTTCTACCTCCATCAAGCCCAGGGACGGTTCTGTATTTTTAAGTGGCAGTGACTGCTCCCATGGGCTTGAGATTTGGGTTGTCCATCACTGGAGGAGTTAAGTAGCAACCTACTGTAAGCTCTCAGCCAGCAGATAATAAAAGAACCCATTTCTAAGATTTTCTTTTGACAGAATATACATTAGAAAGAGTTGTTACATGGAAAAGCTCTCTGATGACAGAGATTCTGGCTTCTGTATCCGCTGGCACTCAAATGTTTCCAACAGTAGCCAATTACTACCTACACTCTCCATGCCAAACACAGCAATCGCATCTAAGAGGAAAGAGGTCCTGACAGGCACAGGCTAACCATGGTTTTATCTGACAGATATGGCAATTGTAATGTAATTTAAATTGTAATTGTAAATTTCAACCTGGCAAAGATATGTTCCATTTCATTGCTTCTCAACCCAGAAGAGCATTCACATCAGCAGCTATAAAACATAACAACATCCAGTAACTCTGTAAATTATAAACTCTTAACTACTCACCATCATAGTTTGTTGCCTCGAGGTCCACATACTGACTGCTTCCCATGGCTCCCTTTTGAATTGCCTACAAAAGCGGGAACAGGTATGCACTGAGGTCTTATCCAAGCCACATATTGCTTCCTCAAGCTTGCATAGAGTCTTACTGCAACAAAGTTGCAATATCTAATGGCATTAAGAGATTTATTTATTGTTTTCGTAGACTAGAGGATTCCAAATTACTCTAAAACATTGGCGAGAACCTTAATGTGAAACTCAGTCTCTCTTTAAGCTGTTACTGCAGAGCCCTGAGACATGCTCACCAGACTACACGGAGAGAGCGCTAAAGGGAGGAGTGATGTTTTCAGAGTTTCCCAAGACAACCGATACCAAGTATAAGCACCAACAGTCAGGGCAGAGCTACGCCTGCCCGGTTCTTACCTGAAGGACCTGGGCATGCCCCTTCTCAGCACAAACATGCAACGGCGTTCTACCCCAGCAGTCCGTGGTGTTGACTTGAGCCCCCAAGCTAACCAAATCCTGCACAATGAGATGCTGATTGGCAGCCACAGCAACCTGGAAAGCACTCTGCAAACATCGAGAAGAAAATTTCAACTATTAGTCACCTGATCTCTAACAGGAAAGAATAACTAAAACAAATAAAAAGCCTAGCTACCTGCTATTATTTAAGCAGCGATTACAAATACCAGGAAGCCAGGACAAATGAAGCAGAGCGCATAGTTTCACCAGCTCAAGGTGATCCCAAGAAGTATTAATAGCTCAAGGTTAATATCAGTATGCAGGCTAAATCTCAGGGTTAATGTTAAATAAGCATTTCACCACACCTTCCTCAAGGCCCAGACATGCAAAAGCACTCAGGTGCACAAAGCAGGCACAAAGATTTTGAGTCCCTCACCTGGCCATTGTGCTCTTTAATATCCAGCATGTGCAGGGCAGCCATCTTCCTCGCAAGAACATAGGAGAGTGCCCGTCGGCCCTGGGCAACAGCAATGTGAAGGAAGCTGCGGGGAAGAGGGGAAACGGAGTTATAGCATCATACAAAGTAGGGCTGAGGTCATTACAGAGATACAAGCACATGGCAGGGGTGTTACGCTGCCAGCTTCAGACCTCCTCGGCGTGACTAAGACAGGAACACAGGTACCTTCTTCCCAGGGCAATTTAAAGCATTTAAGTGACAATCTTTTTCTCCCCATTTACTAGGTAAAAGTCTAACGATAAGTACCTGAAATTAGAGAATACAAGCGCCTTATCTACTCAGCGTGCTGCAACTATGTGCGCTGCAGCCCATCAGCAAGACCACACATTTCACTTGGTTAGCCAAACTACTGCGCTCGTGACACAACCACTGCTAATGAACTGCTTCCATTACAAGCCCGTGGTCCACCAAAATCCAAACAGAAACACTCCCCGACCTCCCCCATCAGAAACACTGAGATAAACAGCACTCACGTGTCTCCATCCGAGTCTTTTGCAAGGAACTGGTCTTGAGAGATGTTAGCCAGTTTGTTTTCCTCCTGTTCCACTTGCCATTGAAAAAATGACTTGCCCAGCTGCGTCGTGCTTCTGGCAATGTTTTGGTCAGGTAGAGAGACATTCAAAGCAGCCAAAGAGACGCTGCGCTCCAGACCACCACAGACGTTACTGGAAAGCAAGCTGAAGTTTGGAGCTTGGGGTCCAACATCAGCTGGTGGGTGGGCACCAGTCAGTGGCTGAAGGGGAGCGGAGATGCCCTCTGAGCCTTCCGAGTCGTTCAATAGGGAGGAGAAGCTCTGTGATGGGCAATACTGCAGTTCATGGCTCTCAAAGGTATTCTGCTGGTAGCCAGGAGACTGGTCATTGCCAGCAAACGGTCTGTACTCCAGGGAGGCATCTGAAGGATAGCTCTGTGACAAATCTGGGTTCTGGGACGGAGGGAACTGGTAATGCTGCGGTGGATCAAGCATATGCTGGGAGGTGTGATCTTGGAATGCCTGGTACTTCTGGGATGGGGAGAAACCCTGTGTTCCCGGGCTGTCCTGGTACTGGTCACCAGGCGAGCTGTGACTGGAGACAGTGTGCAACCAGCTAACCTGCACTGTGTTCAGAGAAATGGGGCTCGACTCGTTCTTGATGTTTATAATGTTCTGAAGCAGATCAGAGTTGCTGTCGTGCTTTGGGTCGTTTTTATGAGTCTCCTCCATGTTATCCATAGAAGTTGGTGTTTGAGGTGGTGTCTGCCAGGAAAAAAAAAAATGGAAAAATCAAAACAAGCCCCAGAAAGTTAGAAGCATAGCTATATCTGATAGCTTCTGATCACACAAAGCAAACTGAAAACTAAAGGCATGGAAAAAATTACTACAAGCTTACCAGGAGGTGTGGGTGAACATTAGCTTGGCGTTTGAAAGAAGGTCCATCAGAAAGGAGCTCAGGAGCCTTTCTTTTGCCACTGTGACCTAGTATGTTCTTCAGCTCTGTTGAAAAGAAGATAAATTTAGAATCCATTTGGAGGTTACTCTTACTATCAACTTTTAAAGTCTTACTGCAGGGTATTAAAAAAAAAAAGGGTTTTTTACCTGTGTACTGCTCGTAGTTCACCAATCCTCCTTGTGCCTTTTGAGAAAAATCCAGATTATTCCATTATTATAAAGTTATTTCAGACAAAAAAAAAAAACACACAAAACCAAACCAAGAAGAAAGCAGCAGTGACTTGCTTCTATAAACTTAGAATATATCTTAGAATTATTCTAGGACATGATTGTCTAACCCTAATTTAATTGCTTTTAATTAAGGTTAGAAAATGGAAAGACTTTTATGGAACTGAAATGAAAGCCACCATTCTTCTTAAGACTTTTTAAGTTATTTTTAACAATACCACAAAACTCAAGAAAATCTACAGAAAGACACTGTTCCTTACTGAGGTCTGAGAATTTTTTTTTTAAATACAAGCGAGCCAGCCAATTTTATAGTCCTTCAATGCCATGAACTTTTCTACGCAAAAATTTTGCTGTGGTAACACTTACCTAGGAAGCTTGCAAACACACACTCAGAAAGACTATTCTAAAAAAACCCCCTTTCATCCTCCTAAAATTTCCTATATTTTTTTTTTCTTTATCTTTTCAGACCGGAGGGGTTGGCCTTTATACTGCGTGCTCCCACACACTCAGAAAGACTATTCTAAAAAAATCCCCTTTCATCCTCCTAAAATTTCTTATATTTTTTTTTCTTTATCTTTTCAGACCAGAGGGGTCGGCCTTTATACTGTGTGCTCTGCACGGAGGAGCGCAATAGCACGACAAACAATTCTCTTCTGAGAAGATTCCCCAACTCTCACAATGAATGACCTCATTCGAGCTAACAGGGAGTTTCTGCGGTTTCATAACACAAACGTTCCAAGCTCCCTTTAGAAAATAAAGCTTAGTAAGAACATTTTTAAGTGCCTCCTTCTCTCACAGTAAACCTTCTCACTAATTTCTTCCCAGCTGTGTTCTTCCATCACATACCGAAAAGGAAAAATACTGACTCCATCCACATCAGATAAAGCAGCAAGCTCATTTCTAGCGTTATCACGTGCCTTTTTTTTTTTTTGCGAGCTTCAGTAACCATTAAAAACAATTATGTCAGTGCTGAAAAATGCTGGTTACCTTGCCTTCCTCCGCGGCAGAGCCCGAGGACATCTGTTTGCTGCTCCTGAAGTGCAGCAGGAGCTCCTTCACCGAGTTCTTCACGCGGACCCCCTGGAAAGGCCCTCTGTGCTGCTTTCCGCCCCCCATGTGTTGTTCCACTGTTGGGAGACGAAAACAAAACCCGAATTTAAGTCCCTGATTCCGTTTTCA
>NW_009630716.1:0-24331 GCF_000690535.1 Cariama cristata | reverse complement strand
GAACAGGAACGGTCGCCGGAGCCTGTCAGGGCCAGGGGAGATACAGGGGAGATGTGTCTCATGCTGCCTCTCGGCACAAGCATTTTCTCCTTGGCCGCCTCTTTTTCTGGTAACGATTTCTTCATGTGCGCTGTGGGTACCTGTGGCACGCCTCTATGCAAACCCCCACCAAAGGGATTTTTATGATGCGAGTTTGACAGGTCATCGGAACCTGCAGTAATTTAGTTTCTAAGTAATGCTACCTAAGACAAGGACTCTTTCTATTTTGCATTATAGCATTAGTTAAATGCAATGTACATTACGCTCCCCTCAGTCTGATGGCTAGAATAAAGTGCAGTACTGAGGGTTTACAGCATATACCAAGTTTCAAATTGAATACACCCCCAAAAGAGGAGCAGATTTTGAACATTATTTCTAAAAATCAAATTTAGAAGTATCTTCTGAATGTCCGTATTTTAACACACTGGCTTTACATATTCTTCATATTTTGTAATGAAGCGCAAACATTTCATGATGTCAGGACAAAAAGAGTAACAAAGTTAAAATGGATTGTTTTTCCTTTTGTTTCTCTTTTTCAATTCTGTTGTGAGTCCTTGAGATGCACGTTCTCTAGGGCCTTCTGCGGTGCCATGAAGGCTGTAATACGTTAAACATTTCTCTTGATGCCATTACTGTAAGAAAGGAGGCTTTAAACTGAAGGCGTGGTAACACAGTTGACATTTCAGCCACTACACAGGGTAGTTGCAACAAGATAATAACACCTTTGAAGCAGAACACAGTTTTTAACCTACTCGAATTTTTTTCTCTCTCCTTCTTAAATCACCTTCATGCAAATCACCACAAGTTGGGTTTTTTTTTCCATTTTTCATCCTCTGCTTTCCCAGTTTCAGAAATTCTCTCCTTTCTGAGGCAGGCATCTTAAAAAAAATATTACTGCCTTATGATGGCACAGAGCTGAGCTGCTGGGCTGGTTGCACTAATTTCTTCAAAGGCTTTGTAGACCCAGTTTTTCAACAAGGCACTAAACCTCTGATATATTTTCGAGATTACACTAAGAAATGAAATTACTGTCTGAAGTGAAATTCAGTTAAGCACATTTGCATCGCAGAAATTTTCCGGCATTCAACCCTTGTGATCTCATTACTTCTGACACAAGCAGCAGGCAAAGCACTGCTAGTAATCTGATCATTGTTCATTGCCCTATTCAGTTCGTTCTTTACACTTTCAAAAGTCACATAACTCCAGTGACCTATCTCAGTTTAATAGAGTTTGTACACTTCTCTTTTGCCGTCACCCGCACTGTGCCAGACCCTTTATAGTCACCGTTGCCTGTCACATATGTAGTGAACTTGCTCACCTGTAGCACCTATGTTGGGGTTTAATTTAGCATTTAAAAAAAAAAAAAAAAGGAAACACCACAATGGACAATTTAATAGGCATTACAGAGATCTCTGTATACAGCGACAGATCATCTATACACCATTACAACTGCAACACCTGCTATCTTTCCTAGCGATGTTTTTATGGTATCGTCACTTCACACATGGACTGCTTGTTAATAGTCCAGATCTTGCAAGTTGTTTCCATTGGAAAGCATCCTATTTATTTCCAGGAAACAGTCTACTAGTGCCCTGAACACAACAGAAAGCAGCAGCAGCAGAAGGCAGTTTCTTTGCTTATAGTTCCAAGTCTCTTTTCAGCCACAACTCTTTAAAAGAGATTCTTGAATTATTTTCCTTACCACCTTCCTCTGCCCTTCCATGTTTTTTTCTAAACAATATTTTTGAAGGCATGCTGTACACAGTCAGATATCGTACTGCTCTTAAACGTGGTTTGCCTTTGAGTCTTAATTACTAGTTCTCCCATTGTCAAAATGCAGAGAGGCGTTCGATTGCTCCATACGCTTAACTGGATGAAGAAGTTTTTGGCTATGGTAGCGGGCTAACAGGTTTCTCCTGTGCTGCAGGGCAGTATTTGCTACTGTCAAAAGCTGAGAGATGTTAGAACAGTAGGGCAATAACTGTTCAAGCAAAGTCTCACAGGAACATCGTTTTTTGGCTGGCTATGTCTATTTAAATTTTCTCAAGATACTCAATTTAAATGATTTTAAAACCCAAGTGTTGCATTTATCTTCTTAATTATGTAACTTTTTAGAATGTCACAAGGCAGAATTAGACCTCTGAAAGAGATTAAATTACATATACTACAGCAACAGTTGTGTTTATCTGCTGCATTTACAACACTGAACAAGATTATTTTTTTCCACTGTTTTCTAAAAAGTCATAAATACTACATTTGCACCTCTTAATAATTAGATGATCACCTTTCATACCACATTTGCCATGATTTTTCCCAGGGTGAACAGCAGACTGCCTGTTCACGATATCCAGGATCTGCCAATATCAACAGTTGAGGAAGCTCCATAGTTAGGTCATTTGAAGCCTGTTGGATGTAAATTATTGTGAACTAGTATCCTTAGCAAAATTTAAAACTCTTAGTTCTTCAGATCTTCTCTATTTCTTGTTGTAATAAGAATTCTTTGACTTTTTCAAATGCAAAAGAATAACAGACAATAGTCTAAAATTTTCTAGTCCCATAGTGAAAATGCACATCTTTTAATTAAGAATATCTGATTTTGACACTGTTTTTCCTTTCATTTCCCACCTTTCTTTGCGTTAGTTAGTACAGGAACTGTAACACGTGCCACTTTACCCAGCTTCCACCAAGTTTAAGGTAGCATCATTCTCCTTCCCCACAGAGAGACTCGTTGGCAGCTGCCAGTCGTTGGATCAAACAGCAGATCCATGTCATACTCTGGAAAGCGGCAGAAAACCATTCAGTTCCACAGGTGAAAGGGACTGTGGCTTTTAAAATTAACAATACAGCTTGGTGAACAAAGGCGAGGTTCTGAAGACAAAGGATGTTTAGCCATTGATTGTATGACTAAGGGTAGAGTTTAGTGGAGAGATGAAACGTACAGAATCTACAAGCTATTTATTAAGGATTATCCAATGGAATACACAGATTCCAGACTGAAAAAAGACATTTTATCCCAGAAGACAAGACGGAGTTGCAATTACTTGCAGAGATTTTTCTAAACCAGGAAAAAAAAAATTCTCAAATGAAGTTTTGGAGTGCTAGAGGCAAAAAAAACCCTACGATAGCTAGCACAAGACAGGCCTTTGGGACTTATCTCCCAAACTGTTTTGGGCAGTTGCCTATAGAACTGCTGCTAGAGTTTTTAATCCTCTGAATACCTGAGAGGTCACTCCAATACTGTTTGCCTTAATTTTTATGTTCTGTAGAGACGATCACATTGTAGTAAATGATAGTAAAAAATATTTTTATTTTGAAAAAATGCTAATTTGATATTTATAAGGGCGGTTTTTTATCCTGTATTTTTGTAAGGGGAGATGTGAGAGAGCATCGATTGTTATTTTAAGAAGATTTTATTCATAAAAGTAATTTTCTCTATATATTCCTATGGCTTTATTCATATACATTGTAGTATGTACATGATAAACCTTGCATTAAAAATCTCTACAAGTTTTCTGTAGGGCTGGTTTCTGACTTGTGAGATTTCCTCAACCAGCAAGGTTGAGCGTTGCGTTGCCTTTGCACACACATTCGCCAGTCCTCTCTATGCTCCGTGCACGTTCAATAACCAGTTGTCTTCAGTGCTCCTCCTGCCCACCGGTGTGATACTGCGTCACGTAGCAGGGGCACGGGCACGGTGCTCGATGTAGGGACAGGCAGCACGCCTTTTTGCTGGGAATATCAGAGCACAGAACCAAGAGACCTTAAGGTGACCACTGTACAGAAATAAGCAAATTGTTTCTTAATCATATGATTCTAAATAAAGACAAATGTAAATAAAGACTAAGCGAAAATGCAATAAGATAAATTAGTTTATGTATGAAGTAGATTTGATACATCACTCTGGAAAGCAAAAATCAAATTAAAGACCTTAAAAGATTCAAAGTTGGAATTTGATATTGCTAAAAGTCCTCCAGGCAGTTGGGGAAGAAATCTTATTAAGTGCACACGCTTTAGTTTGAATTCATCTGTCTTGGACAAATGTAACTATGCATGCCATTCTGATCTTCCTCAGTCAGCACAAATCTTGATCATATTCTAGGTTTTATGAAAATGCAATTAAATCATTGTATCTGTATAATCTATTGTTATGTATTATGTGGTTTTATGTATGATAATATATTATTTATTATAATCACATATACACATACTCAAAAGTGCAGTTCCCAAATCAATTGTTGAGAAATTCTACTCACCCTCTCTCCAGCCTCCATTATTACCTGTTATTGTCTCCTACTTTTTCTACCTTAAAACTGTTCTACTAAATCCCCTTCTCCAGTTTAAATAATAATTTCTAATGTGGCATGATAACCTCTGGAAAATCCATTCTGCATTTTATTCCACCTATTTTTTTCCCCTCAGAATTTGTTACTGTCACAGGCCCAAAGCTGCCCTACTCATTTTTTCCCCGCTCTTACATATACGTACTGAACTTGCTAACCTCCAGCGGTACAGTACTATGTTTGCAGTCTGAGTGAGTGGGAACCACCATAGCTATGCATCACAAACGTTATATGATGCGTGGTGATCACAGGGATGCTGGCTGTGCACCACTCAGCTTGGCGGTAAATCCCTCGCCCCAGCATCCTTCCAACACAGGCAGGCCTCTCTTCCCAGTGCTCCTCGGGGAGAGAGGTTGGGTCCGTTGGGAGACAACTGCCGTTGCGTGGTTCAATCCCTGCCTTAGCTACAATAGACGCAAAAAACTGTGCCCCTGGGTGCCTGCCCCTGACTTTGGCATGGTATGGGAAGGGAAGGGAAGGGAAGGGAAGGGAAGAGAAGGCAGAAGGCAGAAGGCAGAAGGGAGAAGGGAGAAGGGAGAAGGGAGAAGACACAAGAGACAAGAGACAAGAGACAAGATTATTCCAGCTGGAAGGGACCTACAAGGATCATCCAGTCCAACTACCTGACCACTTCAGGGCTGACCAAAAGTTAAAGCGCATTGTTAAGGGCATTGTCCAAATGCCTCTTGAACATCGACAGGCTTGGGGCATCGACCACCTCTCCAGGAAGCCTGTCCCAGGGTTCAACCACTCTCTCGGTAAGGAAATGCTTCCTCATGTCTGGCCTGAACCTCTCCTGGCTCAGCTTTGAACCATGCCCATGCATCCTGGCACTGGGTACCAGGGAGAAGAGATTGGCACCTCTTGCCTCTGAACTTGAAATGTGAAGAGTCAGTTCTTTCCAAATTGGATGTTGACATTTTCCAGTCTCTCCAACTAGAAAATATGAAGCTCTTTGGAATTGCTTCCATGTGAAGTATTCTCGTTCTACATCCTTATTTACATAAACTTTGTAGCCTTTGTCTTCTTATTCAACACTGAGGCACAGTAGAGAAGGATTGAGTTTAGGAGCGATTAAGCTCACTGGACCAGAGGGGAAGCATGCAAGGGTACTGTTGGAGCTGGCTGGAGTTGTGCGACTGCTCTCATCTTTGAAAGGTCATGGGAATTGGGGAGGTTTCTGGAGATGGGAGGAAGGAAAACTTCATGCACACCTTCATGAAAGGCAAGAAAGAGGATCCAGGGAAATACAGACCCATCAGCCTCACTTCCTTTCCCAGGAAGATTATGGAGCAAATCCTCCTGGAAGCCTGGAAGTACAAGAAAAAGAAGGGATTGTGTACAAGCCCATCCTCTGTAGGCCCCTGCAAGGAATGCTCTGTTCAAAGGGAGATGTGAGAATCCTGTTGCTGTAGGAAACCTTGGATATCAAGCTTAAAGGGATGATTGTGCGCGTGGTATAAGGGAACCCCTTCACGGTTTTGCAGATCTGCTATGCTCCCACTGCCTTTATGCTTTTGTTAGGATTAGGATTATAATCATAATCCTTTTTATCAGAATGAATTGAAAGTTGTTGTAGAGTTGAACTGAAATGTTGAAGGTAAGTTCAGGGTTTGCATGCCCTAGCTGGTGACGTGCAGATTTGCTGGGGCATTGAAGTCAGCACACCGAGGTGTGTGTAGAATCATAGAATGGTTTGGGTTGGAAGGGACCTTTAAGGGTCATCTAGTCCAGCCCCCCTGCAGTGAGCAGGGACATCTTCAGCTAGATCAGGTTGCTCAGAGCCCTGTCCAGCCTGTCCCTGAATGTTTCCAGGGATGGGGCATCTACCACCTCTCTGGGGAACCTGTTCCTGTGCCTCACCACCCTCGTTGTAAAAAATTTCTTCCTTACATCTAGTCTAAATCTACCTTCCTTTAGTTTAAAACCATTACCCCTTGTCCTGTCACAACAGGCCCTGCTAAAAAGTCTGTCACCATCTTTCTTATAAGCCCCCTTTAGGTACTGGAAGGCTGCTCTAAGGTCTCCCCAGAGCCTTCCCTTCTCAAGGCTCCTGTTAGCACCAGCCAGTGAAGCGTGTGACAGTGCTGAAGTGGCACTGTCCTTTTCAGATCGGTATCATAACTATGGTCCTGTGGACTGGGAAGAAGAGTTTATTGTCTTAAATTATTTCTCCTCCAAAGCCCAAATGTAATTCAAGTTCTGTCTTCTTCAGAACAAGCATCTGTGAAACTCACTGACGAAGTATTGCCATGTGCAAATTCGTATGAAGGGTAAGGATCTGCTACTGCAGTTATTGCACCGATAAAGTGGAACTGAGACTCCAGCCCAATAGAAAATACCCTTTCCATATACTTATTTAGGTTTTGTTACACTGACACAGGTTACACGTAGCCTTGAGACTGAATGTCTTCTGCTCTGAGTATTTCGATGTTGAGTGTTCCCATGTATCTGACCACTGTAGTACCTGGTTTTCTTCAGCTACACTTTGAAAGAGTTCTCATTTGAATCAGAAATTGAAGCAGGCAACTTGATCTTCTGGCACTGTCCTTATCGTTACTTGTCAGACCGCTATTTAACCACTATTACCTCACAAAGATGTTTAAGTAACTTGTGTTGTTATTGAGATAATGAATTATCAATGCATTGAGGACAGAACGCATTGGAACATCATCTATCAGAATTAACAGCATTCATGCAGGCAATCATCAAGAGGAAATAATGCCTAGTAAGGCTTGCTGTCGTTACCTGTAGCGTAAATCCGTATCAATAAAAACTAGGTTGCAATTGTTAGTGTTTATTATACATTAAGAGGGGGATATGTTGAGAGAAATACCCAATGCTTTACTTGATACTTTGAACTATTGCCCTTAGACAGGTTAGGTGAGATTTATTTAACCTACCTGTAGACACCAACATTGCAAACTGCATTTGCTGTCCCGTGCTCCCTTTACAGACTGTGCTCTCACCTTTAGAGCGCTCTCCATCCAACCCGTCGTAGGTGTCTCAGCATATGAGTGGTTGCCCGAGAAGTGCAAAATCCCTTTCACTGAGGGTAAGGGCAGCCCCTGCTCACAGGTAAAAGTCTCTGTTTGGATGAGTCCCTCCCAGCTATTAAAAAAACCCACCAGATTTCAGACTGATGTTAAGATTTGAATCCAACTTGTGAGTATAACTATTCCTTTTATTCCAGTGGGATTACACAAATACGTACAAAAAGATAACATTGTTCCAAGTAGATTACTGTGATCTGCGGTTTGACAACCTCCCTCATGCTTACAGAAAATACTTGCTTAATGATACAGCAAAATCCCAACAAATCTGTAATATTGTTTGGAATACAACCTCTCAGTAACTATTTAAATTATATTGCATACATTTTTACAAAAACATTTAAAACTCACTGTTCTTAATGCTGCACAGTCAAGCACTCAGAAGCTTAAAAATGATGCAGGCGAGATCATCTATGAAACCTTACCCTGGCCCTCGCAAATACAAATATCTAATTACATAAGGGTTTTTTTCCCCCCATCTCACTTGTAAGGATGAACAATGCTCACGTGAATGAGCAGTGCTTTGCTGCTCTTCTTATGGCCAAAGATCTTAAGTCTAACCTAGAATTTGTACTTGATACAGAATTACACATTTTTCTGCTCTTTTTTCTGCAATAATACAGCTGAGTCTCATTACTTCAGAAATTACTGTTTATCTCCACAACTGCCCTCCTTATGCAAGGACTGGAGTGAATGGATTTTTATGCATGGAGAACTGATTAAGAATCAGAAGTATTAATTAGGTTTAAGTACTGTCTGAAATGCTTCAGGACTGTTCAGAAATATGTAGCACTACATAATTTCATATATATTTAAGTACAGGATTTACAGACTTCAGTTAAACTGACTGCTCAGCACTTCTGAGAATCACATTCAAGAAAATCACATTTCACTTTATACCCGATGTTGGATATCCAGTAACGGAGCATCTTGTTGGACTGCCTTTCCTCAGCATTATTCAGGGACTACATGACAGAACAATATAGAGAACCCATCACTTTGCTGCTGCAATAATTGCAAGTTCATGCTCTCCCTCTCCCTATATTTCCCATAAATATTTCACTTCTGCTGCATGCTAAGGAATCCTGTAAATACAACCACCATTTACAAACCCTACTTCCCCAAGCCAGGAGACCCACAGGCGGCCCAGCAGAGGACAAGAATGTGCCACCATGGAATTCAGCACTGCAACAACAGAACTCATGAAGAGAGGACAAAACAGTTACGTAGTCATTCTAAGCATCTAAAATTAGATGTAACATTAGAGCCCATCTTCCATGCTGGGCTTTAGCCTTAAGTGAAGGTACAGTAATTGTTTAAGCTTTTCTTCCCTTTCGTTTCTAAATTCATATAAATTACATAGAACTTTATTTAACTTGCTTTGTGTGCTTCCATCTGTTATCTTACCTTCAGATTTTGCGTGCAGTCAACATTTCAGTCCCTAAAACCTACCAGCTGTTAGACAAAAGAGGAAGAGAGGTTTTCTGTTCCTTAGGGATTCATGTCTAAATGTGGGAACAGTTCAGAAGATGACTTGATCTTTGCTTTAAACAGACACACACACTCATTATGCAAAAGGCTTTCCCCTTCAGAAATCTCAGTTTATTGAAATCAACTAAAGTCAAGCCCAGTCTCAAGTTTAAAGAGTTCAAAGGACCAAGCTCCCATCGCTAACATTAGAGCTCTTCACCTAAATGCAGCCTTCCTTACTCGTGTAAACCCTGTGGGGACACAGGAAAGTCTGATGTAGGTACAGATATTGCACTAATAATTTTAAAGAAATAATAAAAAAAAAAATCACAGGCACTTTACTGGTGGTTGTTTCACAGATCCCTCCTTGTTCCATGAGTGACCAAATTAAGTTTTTTAACTCAAATTTAGATACTAATCTGTGTTAAACCAGTATTTACATCAGTCTGCTGTATTGCTGAGTTACAGAATTGTAGGTTTTGTCTCTGCAATTGTTCCTAAAGTCTTGTCCATCTTGACAATAGATTACATCGATGGCTTTGGACATAATTCCAGAGAAAAAGCCTTGTTTCCTCACCCAAATGAAGCTGTATTCTTTTAATCAAAAGACCGTTTTAGACCAAGTTTAACTTCCAAAGGAAAGCTGAACTAGTTAAGAGTTTATTTTACTACTTTACAGACTAAGCTAAATTACATTGTTTGAGGCATTTTTAAATCATACAGAATTTCAAAGGGCTCTTTATAATGAGACTGTACCTTTCCAAAAGCAATCCTTCAGAAGCCTCAGTGCAGCTTACGTTGTACATCGCACCCCACCTGACCCGTCAGAAAGGCAAGATGCATTTAACCATGGGTTAATTTTAAGCAGACATGGGCCTGAGCTTAGGCTCACCAGTAAGACCAGCACCTCAGCTGACTTCTAAGAGCACCTTCCAATTCTCATCAGGAAGTCTGGCCACCCCCCTGGAAACTGAAACACAGATCTTTGCTCACATAACTTGGGGGGTATCTTCTGTTTGGACATAGCTTCAGTCTTGACAATGAAGCACGGTGTCGTACTGTTTTGTAATTAAATTCTAATGCTACCCACAGCAGTGTTTTCCAAGCTTTACAGATGGGTATACTCTTCTGCGTTTACTGCAAAGACAGCTTCAAGAACACTAAGCAAATAACTTATTTTAGTGCTGGGGAAGGGAAGTCACAAGTAAGCTACATAAAGAAATATCGTACCTTCTACTATTAATTTTTGTCCACATTTATTTATGAGTAAAACAAACAGCAAACATTACAGTAAAGGGGACATTCAGTCCCAGATTTTAAGAAAAAAAAAAAAAAGAAAACAGATGCCTGAAGAGATTCTGAATTTAGGCACCTCAAGATTGCTGACAAAGTATGCGAAAATAAGTGACTCATGAGCATTTCAGCAAACTTTGTAAGTGCATTTCAGTATTTATTTAGATGTTTAAGCTCTCGCACTAGATTTTACAAGCTGGTGAACACTGGCAAAATTATTTCTCCCACAGAACTATAACCACACATTCCCAAGACAGTATAAATATATGGTTGAACTAACATTAATACACATCACCATTTTATCAATTACATAATAAAACAAATTATCAAGTATCCAAATATTAAGTTACGCAGCTTGAAAGGCATACAAAATATTACAGAGGTCTGCCCAAGTCACAGCAGAAACTCAAGGAGAAAAAACAAAAGAAAAAAAAAAAAATCACACTTTCAACAAAGCAATAGTCGGTAAACAACTTTCAATAGGTACAGTAAAAGAAACTACAAGATTTTTCAGAAATTTTCTGATTAAGAATTTTTAGCTACAATAACAAAGCATTTCTACGTTTTAAAAAAATATTTACTAAAGTAAAGGGCATATTCTATACTTCCTGCACAAGACAAAGGCAACATTTTACTAGAAATATTAAATAGCCCCTCCCAACCTTTTCAGGCCCTCTGTTAAGTTGCACACAAAGTGCCAACATTAATTTTACTGTAAGGCTTTTTGTCTGGAGACATTAAAGACTTGTGTGCTTCTGTACAATTTAAAAGATTTTTCTACATGAGTAACCAGAGAGTAATGATTTGTAAAATGGAGAGGTTCAGGTAACAGAAAAGTACAGACGCTGGGGTAAAAAGTTGCTGCAATTCATAGTATTAAAAAGACAGACTGTGCAAATCCTGATAATTCTAGTGTGATTGTGGGAGACAAAACATACAGTGAGCAGGCAAGGCTACTGTAGAGGCCATATTCTTCAATATCGAAATGACTGTAGAAAAAAAAACCAACATACTAAGGTCCAGATAAGCTGGTAGTTCTCGCATCACCAGAGCTATGCTCATTTATAAGGAAAAACATGTAGCTGATATGCCGGGTATTTTGGCACCTAATCTCTCTACAGATCAATTTATTTTAGTACCCCAATTTCTCGTAGTTGAAACTAGGTGAGTGAGACTCAATGGCATGATTAAAGGATATTTGAACTGGTAATTAATGAACATGGAGACAGCTCAGAAAGAGGGTACAGCAAGAACATTTACTGGGTCTCCAAACAGATAGGTATTTATCTAAATATAGAAGTTACATTTCTACTAAGCCTTTAGCCTATTAAATACTCCTAAGGAAGCTTCCTTCACTACTGAAAAAAATATCAGACCGGTATCTTCAGCATGCAGTCTGCTTAATTCTAGTTTCCATCCTTTACTCCCAAAGAAGTACTATAGGCTGCTGAGCTTTACTGAATACAACAATTATTTCGGTGACCATTGGAGTCTTTAAAGCGCAGGCGCATCTTGGGGCGGTATTTCTCCAAGTACAGAAGTTGCTTGCTGTTAAAAGCTCCGCGCCGCTTCCTAGATGGAGAAAAAAAATATTTTAAACGGAACATTAATCTACTGCCCAGTGAAATAATATCACCAACCAGAGAAAAATATTTTTAGGTCACTTAAGAAAATCATCATTAAGTCAAGACTGTAACCAAAATAAGGATAATTAAAAGTTAAGTGCCAGGAAAGAGGGTGGCAGCTTCCTTTCACAAATACCTCATTGGACCACATGCTCAAAGGAGTACATAGCATTTTAGACAGCGTTTTAGCCTCTGATATACACAAGCCAAAGATCTTGCATTAATATCTTTAGAAGAGACTTCAAAAGGAAGCTATAGAGCAGATGTGAGATGGTCTTCCTAAGAAAGCTGAAGTTATTCAGTCTCTTAAAATAATTATGAAGACTACTACAGTATTAAGAAAGTATGTGAACATTGTAAAGAAGTTGAACAGAAACTGAGCTTTCTTGGTTTTCTCAAACCAGAACTGTGTGAAAGAAGGGTACATTTTTGTTGAGTGTTTGGCATATGTACCAGGCTTCCTATTCCTCACTTTATATACACCAGTCTGTTAAGATGTATAAGTTGAATTTAATTCTTTAAAGGCTTGGCAATTATGCAAGAAGTATTTTGACATTGTTTGTATGAGCTGCAGATTCTTTTAAATATAGCTGAAACCTGCAAAATTAAGGCACTGAGACTAAAATTGTTCTCATCCAACTTACATACATTTATAAAAAAAAAAAAATCGAAGGAAATATTTTTCTTTGGTAGACTAGCAGAAAAGACAAGGAGAAACTGTTTAGCACACTTTGATGTAATACAGAAGAAAGGATCCACCAACATGAATAAGTGTAAGCTCTGGCTAGCAGACAGAACCTAAATTTCAAAGGTATTCTGCCTCTCATATGTACAAATAATAAAGACAACTCTGCAGATCTAACTGAAAGTTAGGTGGTTTTTTGTTTATTTGTTTTTAAACTTGCTCAAGTAATTACTTACTGATTCTGGTTTCCACAGGAACAGAAAATACTCATCCCATAGGCCAAGTCCTACAACACTACCTGCATGCAGCATGTGTGTCAGGAAGCTCAGCTGTACTAAATATCTTACAAGATATGAAGGAAAAAAAAAAAAAAAAAAAGAGTAAAGACCAGAACAGCCTTCAGAATTTCCTGTGGTGGCCAAGGACACATCAATGTGTTAAGTCTTGGAATCCGCTAGATGTTAGCTTCATACTTACTGTCTTATGAACTGCACTGCATCTTCATACTTCATTCCGCATTCTATCAGTGCAAGAGCAACTAAGACTGGAGCTCTGGTAAAAAAAAAAGTATATTCAGTTCAGCATTTGCCAACGCATACTTAGAAAAAAGTCTACTCTCCCCAGTTCTCTTTTCTGTCCTTCTGTGTATCTGATGTTTCTTCCCCAGGGAAAGAAAAGAGACAGGCAGAAGGCATTTCTATGTTAACCGAGCCATTATACCATCTGTTTTCAAGCCACCCATCCTCATTAAGAAAGGGGTTTAAATTGAGTCTGGTCAACCTTAGCTTTATTCATCTGACTTTAGGTATAAGAGAGATTAAAATGCAAGTAATCTTTACCCATTTGTTTCAAAGCCAACTGATTCTGGGAAAGCACTGCATATGGGTTTCTATTCCCACAAACAAGCATCCTTAAAACCAGTCAGGACCCCAAAGCAGACATCAGAAGACAGGTCAGGTTCAATAAGAACTGACAAGTACTAGAACTAGTGTCACAAATTTTAGGAACAGATGCAATCCACATTGCTGCTGCACACTCCCGAGAATTTCCTTGCTTGCCACAGTATTCTTCATCTGACAGAATACAGTTTTCTGTTGGAAAAGCCTGACAAATCAAACTCAAATATATCAGCAATTTATGGCTCAAAAAAATCAAGACAAAACCCCATGCCACACATTAGCAACAGATTTGTGCATCCAGTAGCAAGCCTAAGTGTTTTCATATGTTCAGGGACTTAAACCTTACATGATAAAAAGCTAGGATCTTCTTTTCAACTAGTGAACTGCCCAATTTTGAGAAAAACCCAACAGGTATCATTGTAAGCAGTCAAAGAGGACTTGTTTTGGTAACATTCACCACTACAGTCAAATTTGTTACGTGTGAAGCCATAATGCAAACAGTGGATAAGCCAGGCTTAATGTACAGCAAGACCAGAAACCTCCATTTTATACTGGACATGCTAAAACCCGTGGCTAGAATATGGCAACTGCTTTTTGAACAGATCCGGTTCCCAGGTAGTCTAGAACAATAGCAGCAAAACCATTATGTTCTCACAACTGTTGAAATCGTATTTAAGATAGTGGCAGCAGACAGAGGGAACAGGGCTAAGAGGGGAATATTTAGCATTATCCATAAAAATTTTGAGGCTCAGTGTTGGAAACGAGACAGAAACAGAGCTTTGGGACTTCGGAGAACACTTTTCATCCCCCAAATAGGCGGCAAATGGAAGTTGGTCGTGATGCGCCAGAACACCCCACTCGTCTGTGGCCAATGGTTATGATACCCTTGGTACAAGGAGACTGGCAGTACTACTGAGATGGGGATGAAGAGGAAACTTACAGGTGAGTCACTAAAACCCAAATCCACTAGAAAAAAAAGACGACGTAGCAAGACAGAAAATATCAACACTACATTCATCAATATGCTCGGTACAAGAATATACTTGTTTACTTCATTCAGCAGGTTTTGTGTGAGAACTGTGATAATGGCATCATCTGACTAAAAGGCCTTTAAGTCTAATATACACATAGAAGAGTTTCCTGCCATCTGAGCTACTCTGAAGTGTGAGGTCATTCCAATACCGCATATGTGACTGCTCTACATTTGCCTCAAATAAACTTTTGTACTACATCTTAACAAGTCTGACCAGGGATGGCAATTCCACAGATCTTGAAAATTTTACCCACCTTCCAAGACCAGCAACACAGTGTACAGCAATACAACAACCAGGTTCTTCACGAAATTTAACTTTAAGGAGGTTGAGCCAATCATCAACAATCTGGTTGGATGGTGGAGCACCGTCATCAAAGGGCCAATCCTAGAACATAGGATGACATACATAAATGCATAAAGATAGAACTCCTTATGCTTGTATGCTGTGTGCATACACAGAAAAGGAAGGCACACAACGGACAAGGGAGCTGATATCCAAGGGAACCACTCAAGCTTACGGTGTTCTAATAGTATAACTATAGCAATATTAGGAATATATTCCTTTCAATCCATTTTCACCGAGCAAATGATTTTGCTCAAAACCGTTTGTTTTTTTTTCTGACAAGAGAGGATGTCTATACAGCTTTTCACTCCATCAGCTGCTGGAATACACTTGTGGAGTTAACGAAGGGATGGCAAAAGAAATTTTTTGGGGGAGTAGATGGGTGTGTGGGGGGGTGTGTGTGTGTGCATGAGAGAGTTGGTTTTAAACTCTGCTTCTACGCTACTTACCAAAACCTGAATGCCTTCTTTTTCCACCGGAGCCGTGTCATAAGTAGCTTCGCACACTCTTACCACTGTGGTAACGCCGTATTTCTTAAGTTCCTAGGGAGTGAGAAAAAAACCCCAATACCTGCTTTAAGAGTAAACTGACTTCACTTACCATTTAATTTTCTCAATAGATTAGCTTATTAACTCATTCCAAAATTTTCAGTAAGTAAACTCACACAAATGCCTGCCATCCTGTAGAGAACACAGAAAGCTGAAGTAACCGAAATCTGTGTGCTAATACAGGTACCTTTAAACTCTTCTGCAAACATACCTAGGATTAAGTTTTGTCATGTTGTGTCAGACTTTTTTCCTTTTAAAATCAGATCCAGATAAATATTGATGAACTAAGTCATCCATCTCCAAAAGATCATTCCTTTTAAAGGAACAGGAAGTTTCCTGGTTTGCAAACCTGGTTTACTTCACTAAAAGCATTCTGAATGAGGTTTACATCTTCCCCTTCTCTCCCTCTACTTAAAACAACAGGTTCGTAAGACCTCTTACTGTTAATAATTACAAGCACAGGACAATAAATTGTTTCAGTTCCTGAGTTATCATAACTAGAGAATAATAAAATTTCAGTTTCCATTTTGCTATTACCCTCCATTCGAAAACAAAAAAGCAATGACTTCATTCTCCCTGCAATAACCCATCATTCGCACTGTAACTGTCACGGTAATGACTGAAGCATGGCCTAAGCACACTTTATCTAGTTGCGACAGTATAAAGACAAGCAAATATTATCTCACTATGCATCTTGTAAATTATCCCAAAATAGAGGTATAATACACCTAAAAATCTTGCTAATGAGGAACCTATTGTTAGCGTACATGCATACACTTTTAACTGTGCACTTTATAGCTCCAACATGCTAGACATGAGGTTTAGATGATAAATTCCGATACTAGCTATGTATGCCAAGCCACCTGCCTTTAGTCAGTGAACAGTTTCAGGAGGTGCCAAAACACCTGAAGTAGCTTCAGCAGCTCTGGATGCAGAGCAAGCCACCACCATAGATTTCACTCAAGCAGACACTATGGCCCTCAGAGGATTCTCTCCAGCTGCACTAGAGCCATGACCTGCTAACGCTGAAGGGAGGTAGGCAGTGAAAGCACACTGCAACCCTGTTATTTGCTCCTAAGTCTCTGATCCACAACCTATAGTGAATTACTCTCTTTTTAATCACCATGCAAGAGGTGCACGGAAATGTTGCACCACCTCAGATGAATCTAAACTGAGTTCCCACCACTAGTAGATCTTTGTATTGTTCTACACAGAACTCTGCCAGATCATTCCTGTTTTCACACCTAAACAACATACTTAATGTACAATGTACTAGACAGTGTAATTATTTCTTCGTTTCACTTTCAGAAGTATGTTTTTGTGAAGGTCAAAGTATATCCAAATTGATTTGTCCGTATGTCTTTGAAGCACGGCACGAGTATTTGAAAAAAGTCTATATACTAAGAGCCTCAGTATCTCTTCATGTAGCTTCCACAGCTGTTATCAACTAGTAAAGAAGGAAACTTAATATAAATGCCTGAACAGTATGCAAAAAAAACAAACCACAAAACATCAGTAAGAGTTCTGTCCTGGCCTTACCTCTATAAATTTGTTTAAGGTTGCATTGGTTGGATTGTGTGTGATTAGGAATCTCATGTTCTTGTAGGTGATTTCCACAGGAGCTGGGCGGTTCATTCGGGCCATATTGATTTAGTTAAACATGCAACAAGATTATGAAAGGATTCAAAAAAAAATTCTAATACAGAAGCGATGTAGAGAAACTGAAGTCTACTTCACTATACTCCACGTGAAATTCTCAGTGCTTGGAAGATGAAGTTGAGAGCAATGGGAAATGAAATGAACCTCCTAACAAGAAGCAGCAATTCTTCAATCCAGTAATACTGAGGCAAAAGAAAGGCAGTGCACTGAGGTTTACCCCATCCAGGTCTGAATTCTGTTGTTAAATGCTCTGCCAATTGCAATTCAATACTTCTTATCCTGGTCAACCACTCTTAGGGGGCTTCTTGGTGGAGTAGTAATGAATCTCTACAGTTCACTTGTCTGCATAGAGGTCGTGCTGTGCCTGGCAGTAGTCTCCACTGCCCTTCAGAAACTCCATAAATGTGTGACCAAGAACACCACAGAACTGCTGTAAAGAGAGGGGGGGAAAAAAAGCATCATGAGCACAGGTGAAGCAAGGTTATTTTGAAGAAACCAAGCATACTAAAGTGAAAAAATAAAACCAGAGCAACTAAGCAGTTTCACACGGTTTCTTTTTTAATCCAAGAATTAGATTCGTGCAGGAATCCCGTTACCTTTCTTGGCAACACGTTTACTTAATACGAAGTTTCCATATAGGGTTGTTTCAATGCAAAAACATGAAATGTATTAAAATACCAATTCAAACATGCTAAACATAGCAACAGGACATCAAGTTTTAAGAACTCCAGTATTTATGTAACGCACAGCTTTTCCAGGATACCCATACAACTGTATTTTCCATTCTGAATTGAGAGATATCACAACACCTACTAAAGTTACACTGACCTTAAGTAGTTCCATGAAGGCAAGAATGAGATTCCTTGAATATTTGAGCTAAGCATCAAATAATTTCTAGTGTTTAAACAAAACTACGAGTCTCCACATAGATGCAGAATCACTTGTCTTAAAGGCTAGAGACTTTGCATGTAAGCATCATCAATTCACCTACAGAACAGCCAGTAGGAAAAAAAGCATCTAAATCCACCTGTCTGAAATAGGAGGTCTTGAAAGCAAAAGCAAAGTCTTTGTGGCCTAACAAAACAATGTGAGCTTTTGAACATATTTTGAGACTTTCAAGGCACACAAATTCGTAACTAAGGAACAGCTGACATACAAAAGGCTAAAGATACACGGCAACCTTCATCTGCTTTTAACTGCTTTTTTTACACCATGACTTCATTAATACACCAACTCAGTGGTAATAGTCTAGCTAAAAACATCCACAGCTAAGTTTACTGAACAGGTTATTCCTGCCCAGCAGTGTGCTATTTTGCCACGACTACATCTACATATAAAGCTACTGCGAGAGGCACAACCAAGAGGTAGACAGCTGATGGACTGCTCCAAGTTGGGTCTTTGTTTGCAGATGCTGCTATGCAAATGAACCAACAATATATACTTTCATGCACTATGGAACTTTACAGCAGAGGAGTTAGTTTTGTGCCCAGCCACAGTACCAGTGTTGCTGACGATACCTGCCTAGGGAACACATGGGAGGGAGAGAGAAGTTTGGGGAAACAAAACATAGATACAAGCTGAACCAAATGCCCACTAAATGTACTTGCATACTAGAGAGAAACACCATTGATCCTACAACTATTTAGCAGAAAAAAACCAAACCTTACATTCGCCAGTCAACTCCAAACATCAGAAGGAATCCATGTATTTCTATGCCCAAACAAAATATTGTCCAAGACACTTTGGAAACAGATTAGCTGAGCATGCAGTGTTATAGAATTGCTATCACAGACTTACTTTCTTAAAAAGTGTGACTTTTAAAAATTGTTTTTTGCCAGCCGAGACACAGTAGTATCAGTTCTTTGCCTTCATAAATCTAGTTTCTAGCAAACAGAAACTGTAACTTCATTGCAGCAATGTTCAGATTTTTTTTAAACTACAGACTACCTCTACACATCCATCCACTTACATAATTAGGGCAAGCATACATGAGAAAACAAGAGACAGCATTTCAGTGCTCTACACTCAAACCTTCCCATTCAAAGGACCATGAAAGCAGCAGCCTGTGCTGAAAAGCTTCCCAACTACGAGAAAGCAAATTCAAAAGATCAGGTCCTAAAGACAACCGTACAGTAAGTCCTGATAACAGCCAGTGTCTCAATACACTTTACCCTAGGGCAGGAAGAAAAAGGTACGTGCAAATAAGCCGTGGTCACTAACTGCCATCTAGGACTTGGATTGAGACCAAGACTCCACTGCAGGCACTAAACCATACACCATGAGGCTACAGCGAGTCTATCTAACAAGGATTAGTATTAAGCAGAAGTCACAACAGATCAATGGTTTAGTAACTGTTGTGTTTTCTAAGAGGTATGGACTCATAGACTAGTTTGGGTCAGACGGGATCTTTTAAACAGTCAGCTAGGTATCTCAGCAGTACAGTAGTTTGTCAAATGAACTACAATTGAAATAACTGCAACAAGGTTTTATGCTGTAGGCATGGCTTTGCTCCATTCCTAAGTCCAGAGAACAGTAAGTTCAGTAAGAGAGAAGATAAAAATCTTTAAGAGATTGGACTGTAGCAGATGGGTAGAGCTGCATCACACAATGTTGCAAAGTACCTTTAGAGAAAGCAGACCAGGCATCCTTCTCGTGTTTTCAGACAGCTTCCTGGTAAGCTTTAAGGATGCACCTTAATCACACGCATGGCTTACAAAAAAAACCCAACCAAACAAAAAACCCCAAATAACAAAGCCCGCTAGCAAATATGAGCAAAAAGTTAGCAGAAAGAAACCAAGCGGGCAATGTGACATGCATTCTGCTCCCACTCCAGAGATACTAACATCACCATTTCTGTAAAGACTGTAGGATTGAGTTTGCCAGTTACTTGCAAAAAAACACTATTTCAGCTTTTATTTGTGTTAACTTGAGGGGCAGCGAGAACTGTAAACATAATAGGCATGAAAAAGGAGTAAGAAGGATCCTCTGAGGTCAAAGGCCAACAGAGTAACAGGAACCAGGAGAATTCAGACTCGGAAGAACTCCCGAGAATCGTCATCTGACACACCAGCGGTGCCCTAGCCAGAGAAGGGAGGTGTGCACTGAAGGCTCCTAGGACCAGACCCAGGGAACACCTAAAACAGCAACTGAAGATAGCTTATTCAAAGTCACTTGCAATTAGCTTAAGAAGCAGAACAACAAAAAGGGACAGGACAGCTTTAAGCAGATACAGCTGCACAAGGTCTTGTACCGCTTTTTGCAGCATGTTTCTCCTATTTCTCTCTTCTTAAGACTGCTAAGAGGAATTGTAGCCAGTCCTTTTCCCTGGTAGAGGATGAGGCAGTCGAGGCCGTCGGAAACAGAAAAGCATGCAAGTGAGCTCGAGGAGAGAGAATGAGGTCACTAGGGTAAAGAAAAGACCTTTCCATCTGCAAGATGGGAGATTTTGGGGGAGAAAAGAAGGTAATTGGAAACAGTTAACATGACCCCATACTGGGGGACAGGTAGGAAATCAGAAGAAATGAGGATTCCCCCAGGCTGGTAGGCAGGCTGCGCTTAGTATGCAACTAGGAGTACTCAACGTGGTACCAACAAACTCACGGCAGGGGCAAGGAGGAGGGCAGGCGGCAAAGCATTAGTTAAGTAAGAAACCCTACTTTTTTAATGCAGATTGTTAATCACCTCTAGAAACCGGGTGCACAGTTCAAATTCTTACACAAAGTTGAAGCAAGTACATTACGCAATGTTAAGTTTGAGTTCGGTGTGTAATTAACCCCTGCAAATGAATTCATTTTGTTAATACCAACTTAACAGCGATTAGACACATCAGCACCTTACTAATTCACACAACTAAGGACCTAACCAAGCTTGTATTTGAGTCTCACTGTTTGCCTTGGCAACTGCTGCTGCCACATTATCCAGTAGCAAAGCTCACCTTTTCCTTTGATGTGACCACCATCACTTCTCACCATTGCTAGCCAGAAAGCTCCACATGCAGACTGACTCCTTAAGGCAGCAACACACCATACTAGCCTAAGACAGCCTTGCCAACCTAGTTTAGTTCTGTTCCAGGAGGCAAATGAAAGTTAAAGTCAAGTAGTACACTGCCATGCTGTTCGTGTTATGGCATTAAGCCAGAGTACAAGGCTTCACCCATCTTCAGCAAAAAGACCTGGAAGATAAGACATCAGCTACAAAAATAGTGGTGTAGTAATTCAAGACCACCTCGGCCTTAGAGGGAACTCAAATGACATGAGCAACTTTTCAGAGGCTTGGAAATACAGCTTTAAAGTGACAATATTGTCTCAGGCAGTTAACTACTTGGTAGGTAAGCTATCAAAAGTTAAGATAGTATATGAAAGTGTAAGGCTGCTTAAGTGAAACTCAAATGCACAGTATTGTATGCAGAAGTTTCTTTAACAGAATGACATCAACTCATCATTCGTACCATCAAGTCCGATACACCAATGTATTCTTTTCAATTTACATGCAAGTTTTCCTTGAGGAAAATTAACACTGAAGGGCTCTGGAAACAAGCAACAGTTTGGCTTTCTGTTACTGATAGAAACAACATTTAGGCTGTTTGAGCCATCAAATTAAACTTGGGAAACAAAACTAAGGTTAATATGCTAGGGCCACCTATTAAGAGGAAGTATCCTGTCCAATACGGGATAAAATCACGTTAATTCTCATCATACCATCTACTATCATTTATGCTAGAAAAAGTTAGAAAATAGTTTATTCAAGCCAGATGAAGACACCTTGAAAAGAAAAGCTTGAATTCATGCCCTTCTTTGGGACAGGAAGCTAAAGTATCTGTCGTCAGCGACAAGCAGATTCACACGTACGTTAATGCTGGGTTTGAAACAATCAGCCATGTCTGGCAAAAACTGCTTATGAAAGTAATCTATTAGATCGTTATCAATATGTGGAAGGCAGAGGGGTGTCAGGTTATCCCATGCTGTTGACATTCTTGTTCACAGCTCAGCAGCATCTTAAGAAGCATGCAAACAAAAGCGCTTGTTTACACAGTTACATGACACTTCTCCCTACTTTCAGATGATGTGCAAGATGGTTCACAGTTGCTCACTCCACCTGCTCAGAGACCAGAAACGTTTATACCCAGAACTAACTATGTGGTATCGCATTCTCCGGAGCCAAGACCTGCCACACACTCACCTGCTGAAACCACAGGATCAAAACTAGAAAACTAAAATAAACTCCATTTCATGACAATTTGAGAACACCTGCAAGTAAGTTCGTTGTTCTAACTGGCTACCTGACAAAGAGTAATTGAAGGACAGAGGAACAAATACCCCTTTCTCTTACTACTCAAGGCCTAAGTAGCAACTGCCAAGGCAGACAAGGAGGAGTGGGAGGCTAAGGGATACAAACTGTGGAGCCATTACACAAGGTAGAGGTACACCTTCATCAGGTATTGTTGACAAGATGCACCTCCCACCTTCCGGGCACGTGAACGCCTGTATTATGATACCCACGGTGAAAACACTACCCATTTTGGGCCAGAGAAAGTGACCCATGGCCTAAGAAAATACACCCACATCACAGATGGGAGATTCAAAAGGTTTATCATAAATTTGTTACGACATGCTCTGTGAAGGAAGGATGTTTCTTGTGGTTCAAGTATGAAGTTTAGGTAGAAGAAAAAAAAATTATCTCAAAACTTCCTGTATAACAAATCAATACAACTTCCAGAGGATGAAACTGAGGCCATGTGACCGTGTTCCTAGTTCTTCTGCTTGGATCATGAAAGGAAACATGCAAAGAAGCCTTAACAGATACTGGAGGAAATAAGACATCACAGAAACCATTCCATCCCCTCGTCTAATGCATCTTCTTGAGTTTCTGAAAGCAAGGAGTCTCAAAATGACTTAACACTGTCACTTCAATAGCAAACTACATAAATCCTGTCATCCTACTCAAAAAGTCATTCCATTATGTTTTAAGCAACAACATGAGAAATTTAGTACATACATGCAAAGACAGCTATTGCTCTATTTTATTGAGTTTAATAAAGGTATGAGTGCCAAATAAGAACTTGTGTCTGAAGAAAGCTGTAAGGAGTTATAGACTTACATTTAACACAGAAGTACCTCTTGTATTGATCTGAGAGTGTGAGTTTTAATTTTTTAAAATAAGGTGACAGTCTGCTACTAGTTTAGGATTCAGTAATACCCTGATCCAGGCATTTTGGTTAACCTTTAAGAGAAGAAGTGATCACTTACAGTCAGCCTACACGCTGGGATAGATCCAGCATTCTTATGTGGCATGTATTGTGTCAGAACAGGAAGGTTTCACAAGACAGAAGTTATTAGATAAGGCTAGAATCTATTTATTTACTGCATTACTGACACATTCAGTTTCGTTAAGACGACATCCTTCTCCCTTGGCTTCTGCTACATCTGTAACTCATTTTTCTTTCTCACTCTCACATTTCCTCCCATGGCTGTGCAATTTCTGCATTGCTTCTTCCACGTTTTCCCCCCAAACGATTCTGTTTCTGTAAGAGAACTTCAAAACCCTTTGCTGTTCCATGAATGGAATAATAAGAGCTGACATTTAAGTGTCATCTTCAGGTTTTTTTATTTGACAGTTTTATGAGACTACAAGGAGACAGGGTTCATACTTCTGAGTCACCGCTGTGGAAAGGCTCTGCGGATGCAGGTAGACATATTGGAAAGTTGTCTCCAGCAGCAGTAAGAAACACCAGGGTCACCAGACGCCCGTGCCACAGAGGCTGTGCAGTTGTCAGCTCATAATATTTGCAACGTGTGTAGCTGACTACCAGGCAGCAACCGAGTCCTGCGCATAACTGCCACTAATCCTGCTTCTGTTACTATAGTTTACATGATTTTGATAATGCTTTGTCTTTCTTGTTTCCCTACTTTTGGAGGGTGTACTACTACCAACAAGCCTTGCACCGTTTGTCCTTAAATACACACTGTGCTCTGTGGTCACAGCTGTTAGGCGGCACAGACACCGAGATTCCCAGGGCAGTTAAAGAGAAAAAAGCAAGGATACGAGGAAAGCAATGCTGAACTGCGATCCCCCTCCAGAAGGAAATGCCTTCCTTGAAAAGACAGACGGCAAAGTCTTAAAACAGGTTCGGTCAAAATCAATGTCTGCATTCGCGAGGTTCCGAGGGTCAGCGGCAGACCGCTGCAGAACATCCACTTCAGCGTGTACTTCAGGGACTCCTCTGCGGTTTTCCCGCCGAGGAGCCGTCCAAACGCCCAGCCTGAACAAGGCCGGCCGCACACCGAGCTCGGCACAGCCCACCTCGGCTGCACAGAGCTCACGGTGGAGAGGGAAGCGCTCCCGTCC
>NW_009630715.1:23186-39026 GCF_000690535.1 Cariama cristata | reverse complement strand
AAGTTCTGTTACCTTTTAATGCTGTTATTACATTTTGAGCAGGTTTTCCCCTACAAAGCTGACCTGCTGGACTGGCAGTTGTTGACTGGGGGAAGATTTTTCTAGTTATGTTATTATGTAGCTGAGGATCTTTCCAGGAGCAGATTAAAATGCTTGCAGAAATAAGCATACATGCCAGAACAGCACAAACACGTTTTTTTCCACAGTGTATCATTGCTGAATTTCACAATTTGGAACTTAACCGACCTTTACACTCAGTCTTCTATTCACTTTCTCTAAAACAAAACAAACACACAAAAAAGCACACTTTCAGTGATTTTCCAAAAAGAAGTAATGTTTTGTATTGAACTTAAACACAATAGTTACTGTTTTGATACTTCAAACTTTAGTATGAAGACCTGACTTTTCATACAGGTTTGGAAAAAATGGAGAGATTATCTTACACGTCCTCATTTCAAACTTTATTATATTTTACTCTGTAATTGGGCCCAGTGCAACAGTTTCAGCTGTTTTGGTATACAGTAATGGTAATATAGTGTAATTTGAATCCCTTTGAGGCCTATCAGAAATTTTATGTTAGTGAAAACCCACACTCTTTATCTTTTGGTATCCTTTCCCCTCGTCTTCCTAAAAGAGGTGCTGTGAACACAAATTCAAACTGCATTCTTTTGTATTGGGTAGGAGTAATCCTGTCACAGTCTCTCAGTGTCCTGATTGCCAAGTCACAAAGAAAATGTTCTCAGAGCCTAGTAGGATCCTATGGTATTCAACATTACCTAGGAAAAGAGGTTTGAAAAGAAAGACCTTTTCACTTGTTCAGGTGGCTGAGATTACCTTAAATGTAAATTGCTTTTGCCACTAAAGATGCCAAGTCTCAGACCACAGTTCTAAATTGGCAGTTGATTGATTTCAGTAGGACTATGAGTATTGTGAGTCTTCATTGGGACCACATGCACTACTGAACTATTTAACCTTGCCATGGAAACTTCACATTTGCCGAAATGTTACCAAATCAGGCTATGAAGTGAAGATTTTCAGTATACAATCACAGCTCAATATTTACACATGCTTAAACCATCAAGCAGATAGAAGGCAAATTAAAACAAAACCAAACTGAAACAAACCTTGCTTTATTCTATGAGCGGCCATGACGGTGTGATATAACATGATGCATCAGAACAAGTAACGATTGTCTGTACCATTTGTAGGTGTTCTGTCCTCTTTTGTTTACACTCAATCTCAGCTGAATAACAACTGCTTTCTAATTATGAACAAACTTGCCACTTTAGTTACAGCTCTATTCTGACTTTAGAGTACTAGGTTTGAAGAACATGATGAAAGCACTGCTGCCTGGTGTAATCTGCAAAACCAAGATGTTGCTCAACTGTTCTTTTTCATTTTTTGGCCTCAAAAAATGTAGGAAGTTATTTTGAACGATTAATAATGACCCATTCTCTAACGCTAAAATCTTATGTTGCTCTCTGCAAATTGTCATATAAACTATACATCTTCCCCTTTCACAGAAGTATTGGTATTTACCAGTTTTAAGATTACACTGCATGTGCAGAATAATTTTTCTAATATGCTCACAAAGTTTAAAGTTACTCAGTTCTGCAGAAGATGTCTCCTGATCTACTTTAAATACTTCTAATATTGCCTCCTCAATTAACCAATAAAATTCAAATATGCATTTTGTCATTAGCTCACTAGTAGCTAAGCAGGACCTGCAAGTGATATTCGCATAGAAAAGATGACAATATATAGAAAAGCAGGGCTGCATTGTCAGTTATCAGCTTGCACCAAAGTTCTTCCAATACTTAACTGTTACTCCTGTTTTTGGATTGGAAACCATTTACAATTATGAACGTGCTGTCTATTAGAAAAGTAAGAGAAAGAATATTTTAGACTGAAGTGGGGTTTTTTCGTAAAAGTATTAATTGGGAAGTGTGATTGAAAAATGCTTACAGAAAACTTCAGAGAGGGGAAAAAAAAAGAAAAAGCCAACAACAACATGGAAAAATACTCAGTTCAAGTTCTAGTTCTTGCTTTTTATCCACAATTGCTTTTATTTTCCTTTTTTTTTTTCCTCTCCCCACTTTGCAGGTGGGATTTAGCTGTCAGTGTTCTCTTGGAAGAAATCAACAGAATTCTTTGCGGAGGTGGGAGTAGGTCTGAAGATCAAGAGGCATGTAACAAGGACAGAAGCTTCAATGAAGTTCTGAGAGTAGTTTATGGGTCCAATCTTCCCATCCAAGAGAACAACAAAGTGAGTGAGGAGGTAGAGAAAACCAGAGAATCCTGATACAAACTTTTCTGGGGAGGATGATTTACTGCATAAGAGATGGGACAAATTTAATAAAGGGTGAGATGAAACAAAGCACTAATAAAGTTCCACATCATTTATGTGTCACGTTTATTTACAGAAATACAGGGTCTAGGGTTTCTTTTTGATACAGATGCTAAGTGCAATTACAGTGCTCTGGTGAAATATGTTTTCAACTGTAAGTCTTACACCAGGCAGCAAAACAGCTTAAAAAGTTCCTGTTAAATTAAACTTTGGAAATTTACATTAAAATTGCATTTTTAAGATTTAAGAACTATTAGAAAACTAGGTCTTTATTGCAGGAAGAGACTACTAATGTTAAAAGCCACTTACGGCAAGTACTCTCATTTACCCCCTCTTTCTTTTGAAACCGCTACAGCCAATGTAAAAAGAGAGCAATTAACAGAATCACAGACTGGTCGGGGTTGGAAGGGACCTTTGGAGATCATCTAATTCAACCCCCTTGCCAAAGCAGGTTCACCTAGAGCAAGTTGGACAGGAATGCATCCAGGCAGGTTTTGAATATCTCCAGAGAATTCCTGTATATTCTGCTGCACAGAAGTCTCTGTCTTAGTTTTATGTGCAAGTTACACAAAGCAGGAAGTTCACTCAAATGTTCCCTTGCATCTCGTGTCTTCCAGGTGAAACAAGCTGTTGTCCATTTTTAACTAAGTGCAAACAAACTTTTGATATAATGTCTCTTCACAAATTTTGTATGCATACGTTACCCAATTTGGGCAATGCAAACTCATCCTAATAGCTTATTTTTAGACTAACAACAATAAGTAGTTTTAGCATGCCAGAAGCATTATTAACACTTGATCTGGAAAAGAGTAAATTCTTCTTAGAAAGCAGAGGCCTCCTAGGGCATGAACGGTGACTGTGAGTAAAACTTTACAGACAGGAACAATAAAGAAACAAGTAAATCCCTATTACATAAAGAAGTCGATAAAAACTATAAAGACACATAGAGGTCTATATAGTCTGTTTAAATAACCTACTGTTTTCTCCTCAAAGAATTGTTTAGTTTCTGGAAACCTCCAGTGGTTGCTAACCTTCATCCCATTTCTGTCTTTCATCTTGACCTGCTCAAAGGGAGCTTAGTTGATACATGAATTTTCCAAGAAAGGGATGGCATCAGTTTGAAATATGATTTTGCGTTCAGGCCTGTGCCATCTCTTTTGGAATCCACAGGCTGCAACCGTTAGCTGATGTCCACTGAACTAGGTGACTAAAAACGCTAAGTTTCTGTTTTTCTGGCTGGGATGGGATCATTAAAAAAAAAATGCAGCATCACAACTATTGTCAGAGCAGTCATTTTTGACCAGAAATAGCCACTATCATTCTGAAAAAGGATTATACATGTAGAGTTATTAAGAGATACCTATTGTACTGCTTTGTACTGTCCTTTGTTCAAATGAACATACATTGGCAAATCTTCACTTCATGTAAGATAACATTCCAATGTTGAGCAAATGACCACTGTTGGACCATGTCCGATATCCCTATGGTCTCTGTTACTGAAGAAAGTATTTTGTGTGCTCTGAAACTGAAAATATCCCTCCTCTTTAAAAGAGGAGTTTTAAAATATGTTAGCAACTTTGACTTTCTCTGCCTGTTTAGGTTGGTTAATACCACTTGCAGTACAGAGAAGAAACCGGAAGATGACATTCTACTGCAAGGTATGTTATATTAGCAAAGTTTAAGAAACTTATTCACACACACAAAAAATCAGAGCCTTGTTTTTAATAACTGGTTTAGTGAAGTTTTATAAAACACTGTCACCCATTTTGCCTGGAATAGTTAGACAACACCTCAGCATTTTTCAGTTGTTACATAAAGAGAAACTAATGGAGTCCACGTTAGTTATGTGCAGTTTTGGTATTTCACCAGAGCACACAAAACCACGCTCTCCTGAACATAAAAGGAATCAAATTATAGTGTATTTACTCACAGTTTCAAGCCTCTTTGTCTAGCACTTCATGGTTTTCAGTGCTCCAATTCTGCCTTGTGCTCCCACTGAAATGAGAGACCTTGCAACCTTGCTTGTTCCCCAACATCTGCGTCCTCTACAATTATACTACTACTTTGGACCGTCTGTGGCAAATCCTGTGACTTGGTTAGCTTCCTGTACAGCAAATCAGTTTCCTTTCTATTCTGTCATTTTCTCAGGTAAACGACTTCGACTTAATAGAATGGTACATTCTTCAATTGATGTTTTTACCATCTCAGCCTCTCAACAGTCATATTTGTTAACTGGGAAGAGGAAAATTATCATCTATCATTTATTTATGGTGTTTGTGTCTATGTTCTTGGAGATTTATCTAGATCAGGACTTAAATACTTCTCATTGGATCAACTGTAACCTAATGTGTTTCAACAGTCTAATCTTAAATAGCCCCTTGTGTTTTTCAGAGGAGGTTTCAGGTAAGCTTAGTCCTCTGTTAAGATTATCGCTTTTACTTTATAATGACACAAAATCAACACAGCAATTGTGTGCACAGTTGTGAGACCAGAAAATAAAACTTAGTATTTAATCATACCAACTTTTAATCTACCACAATAGGTGTCTGTATAACTTGAGTCAACACTTGAGTGGCTGGTGGAGCTGTATTAATAGCTAACGTAAACACTAACTTAAATGGGAGGAGTAGACTGGATGGGGAGACATGCAAAAGAATAGAACAATTTATTTGGGGGATGGGGGGGCAAACTTGATTTTCCTGCTTTATTAGCTATTTAGAGAGAAAAACTCTCTTAATAGGAGTGTGGTGCTTGCAATTTTTATTTTAAGTAACTTTTATTTCTATGGCAAGATACATACCTTGAGCTGTCTTAGAGGGAAAAAGGGAAATTACAGAGTTGGCTTGATTACAGCTGAAGTATTTTGAAGGGGAATTTCAAATTCTAACTACTCAGCACTGGTAATTCATGACGAAGGAACAATCTGGCAAGGAGGCCTAACTGCCAAACAGGTTAAGCTGTCTGGGAGCAGGAACACCAGAAACAGAATGACGGCATGTAAGTGAGAAAACTCTCCCTTGCTGATAAGAAATGCTGCAGTAACTGTTGTGTAACGATCAATCAAGCATGTAAGAGTGCTTAGGAGCTATCTTTGGCCAGCAGAGCTGGCACCGGGTGATGGATTCAGTGCTGGGCTGAGGAGCCCATGCTGACACTCACAGGATCAGTGCTCATGCAAGTGTATGTAGGGAGCTGGCTTGTGTCACGTCTTTGCAGACTCCTTGTAGAACTGCTTATGGTGGTGGGACTCTGTCCAATGCATTATTCATTAAATCTGTCTATAATGAGGCACAAACCTGTGCTTAACTCACCTCAAGGGGAACAATAAAAATTCCCCAACAATTTTTACTGTGTGTTTGCTTGTTTCTCTGCCATCATGTGTCAGCACAGTTATAGGAAAATAAACAAATGAATAAAAACCAACAGAAGAAATACGCAGTTTTTACCTATCTATAAGTTCTTCTGCATTGTCTAGGAGTAAAACAACCAGAAAGAACTGTCTACTGTTGCTCCTGCCTGAAGTGAGGTGGCTTGTGTTACGTGGTTGTGCCCTTTAGGTAACGAGTCTCCATGCAACAGTAATGTCAACAAATCTTTAGACTTTTTTTTTCAAGTAAAACAAGATAACAACAACTGAGCTAGCCTCAGGAATCCATCAGTAACTTTGATATTAAGCTAAACAGCGTAATACACAACTAATATCCATTTCCCTTTACTACATGTTGACTTAGACCAGTTCAATATTAGAAATTTTGATCCTCTTTAAGAGCACACTTTGTCAGCTGGACCACTAGGTCAACATTTTCAAACCTGTATATTTTTTAATTTCCTTGAAATCTAAAAAATATTATTTATCAAGTCCTTACTAGAGTTATTTCCAAAAGGAGTCTGAATTTGTGCTTGCCTTTCACTTCAAAAGAACTTAGCTGAGGAGGGCAAGGGAGGGGATGAAGTAACAAGCACATGAGCTTTTCTGACTTGCTTATCTCTTCTCATTAACACACCTTGTATTAATGTGAACTGTAACACAGAAAAGCAACTGCCAGTTGACTTCTTAGAAAGCAATTTTAAAGCTCTGACCTGGATCATACCTTTCATTATAAAAGCTTTTCAAATGTTGAAGAAGGTTGCCAGTAACTGATTTTTTTGAATACTATCATTATAACTGCAGGTATTGTTGTGAAAGTGGCATGTCATGACTTGCCTATTTAGTGCTTCTGAGAGAGAAGCCTGTACAGCAGCTGCAGTACATACTACTCTATACTCAGGAGGGCTGAGGCTGTCATTCTGGTCCCAGAGATTGTTCAGGTGCTACACCAACTGGACTAGGACGATTTTAAGCGGTTAGTCTGTGTAAGCAAGGCTGTGCATGTGAGTCGATAGAACCAAATCGCTAATTCCTGGAAAAAGTGGTGGACTTAGCAATGCAGTAAAATCTTCCCTGTATTCAGCTTGTTGTTACTGCTCAGCAGGATATGCAATAAATGTCACTAAGAAACTATCATGATCTGTGAATTTCTCATTTGCAGAAAAAGATTTCAAAATGACACCAATAAATAATTTTTTTTTCTGGTTATTGCTAAATATATAGGTTATAAGAGCTTTAGGTAAGGTATTTAAATTTATTTTTTTTTTAAAGGTTTAGAGTGAATAATACTACAGCTATCTAATATAAATCATAATCTTCAGTAGACTAATGTCAAGAGGGACCCCACCCTAAAAGCCCTACAGCCTTCTTGGTTTTTTCTTCCTGAGTAGATTCAGGTTGTTAAGCACTTGAGCAGCAGGGGCTGCAGTATACACACAGTCACTTCTAGAGAACTTTTCAGGCAAACACTGTAGCCACCTGACCGGAAGTCTTAATCTCAAGTCTTTTGGTTTTAATGTGAGAACTGGAAAAGTCTGCACTAAGACAATTTTAACTAGCTCTCTGTGGCTTTTCTGTGCACCAGAAAGGTTCATATTAAACAGAATTTTGTCAGTTAAATTTGGCTGCAAACTGTGTTTTCCTAATAATCAAATTTTAGTAATTTCCCATCACTAATAATTTGCATTTCCATAATTCAAAAGAAAATTAAATACTTGGCACCATCTTATGCACTCTGTTGTGTTTTATACCATCTTGTACTTCTTGTATGTTTTATTTCATTGTACTAAAAGTTCTTTAGGTAATAATGACAATGGAATTTATAACACTAGTGGCACATGCTTCTTTGGTGACTGCAACCAATACATATGAACTAGAAAGGAAACCTTGGCAGAAACAAAAGGGAAATTAATTTATACTTGTATGGCACAGAATTATCAAGCTGAATGAAGTAACACAGCTGGGCAGCAGTTTCATTCTCATCTTTTTCTCCGGTATTCTTTTTGCCTTTTATGAAAAAAAAAAAGTATGATTTTTCTTGCTAAACAAGCTATTTCAGATAGTTAAGCAACACCTTATCACTATTCTGTCATTGTTTTCCTCTTCCTGTACATAACAACAGCCCACTCTTTCATCATCCTGCCTCCCCACAGGCCTGTTCTTGCAAAATGGTCCTATAAAACTCCGTAGTTTTAGAAACATTTAGTATTTTTGCTAGCAGGAAATCACATTTCTGCTTCCCTCCCCCTCATTATTTTTTTCACTTCAGAAAAGGCATAAACTAGCCCTAAAATTCAGAGCAGCTGTGGATACCTCCATTTCTGAGCGTAGAGACAATCACACAGAACATGTCAGAGAGCAGCAAGGGCTGGCGGCTCTGCAAGCAACAGCAGCTGGGACCTGAGAGGGAGAAGACAACTGGCAGGGTAGGACCCCCCCAGCAGCCAGAGGCCAGTCCCTCAGTACCTGAGTGAGGTGAGCAGGGCTGGCCACAGCCAGGGTCAACCCCCCCACCAGACTACCTGGCAAGTCCACGGGATGAGACAGGTCTGACGCCAAGCTGGGAAGCCAACCCTCAGGTCAGGTCCAGGGGCTGCTGGGCAGGTCCGTGGGGACAAGGCAGGACCAAAGCCAGCCTGCTGGTCAGGGGTTGGATCCACAAGTCTACAAGGCCTGAGCCTCCTGCAGCATAGCTCAGGCAGGGGCTGAGGGCCCAGAGCAGAGCTTAAATGGGTTCCTGGGCCCATGGGCAGGGGTGTGGTTCTCCCAGATGGGGCTCGTCAGGGCCATCAGGGCAATTAGTACCCACAGAGTCCCAACAGAATGATTTAAAAAGGTACTTTCTTTTTTAACTGAGGTACAAGAACTCAACATATATGCTCATCATATAGGCCAGTTACTTAAAAAACCCCACTAAACCACCAACACCATGACAAACCAAAAAATTATTAGAAAAAAAGTCTTTCACCTTTAAGACTTCATATTTACTTTCATAGAACTGTACCACAAAACCAGAGCTACATCAATTTGCCCTGCGCACTATGGATTTTCCAAAGGGCTTGTGCTTATGCCTGGAGTCCTCTTCTCCTTTTCTAAAGGAACTGTGTCACCTCATAGATGGAGGCAACTCCAAACTTCTATAACCTTTAGCTTCCATTTTCTTCAGTGAAATCTCCATTCTAGGAGTTCTTTTCTCCTGGCCCCTGTCATGATGTCAGGAGATTACTAAACTGAAGGAAGTGTGGGAGTAGGCAAGAGGCGTGTCTCTCAGTCTGATCCTTTGTGACTTTGTGTAAATAACTGGCAGAAGGAATCAGGCCGTTGTCAATTGGACTTTGTACCAATATGTCCCTCATTCCTGGCACAGCTTTCCTTGCTGGCTACATTAATTGTTAATTAACTAGAGAGAGAGGAATGTTTGAACACATTAAAAATCATCCTGAAATAAACTGACAAGTTTCCAATATTTCTGTGGAAACAGAAAGTTTACTGAGCATTTCTGTTTATTCTGCCTAGTAAAAGGTAAGAGAGAAACAACGAAGTTCAGAGACAGGTAAGAAGGGAAACTAAAGGGTTAACTTAAAGACACAAAAGAATCACTTTGCCCATTTACCTTAAAGCACAGGCAAAGAAATTAGCTCATGAGAAAGATTTATAAAATAGTAACCGGAAGAGAAAATTAAAGAAACCCAACAAACAAACCCCCCCTCCATAAGGCCCTTTCTTCTCTCATTCCTCCTTTTCAGTTCAAAAATTCAGCTAATTTAGAAAAGTTTTAAACTCAGATATAATCATCACTTGGTGATATCTTTAGGGCTGATGGAGCCCTATGCCCCTCATAGTGCATGCTAAGGTTGTCAGTTGGGCATAAGCCCAAGTGTGAATTGTGTTCTGTGTGTGCTCCACATCACCTCTCCCTTCCCATAAATATCTATATATCTACAGGGAAAAAAAACCAAAAACCCCGTATTGCTTTAGCAGGCCACCATGCTAGATAGTTAAAATAATTGCAACCAGCAACCAGTCCTGTTATAAACTGCAAAATAGCCTTAAGCTATAGTGTGTTAAGACTCATTGTGGATGTGTGTAACCAGAGAATACATATGGATATCGGAATTGTAATCTGCATGGCATAAGCATGCTACGGACCACATTCTTGTCTCACAGTATACATACGTTCCTTACATTTTTAAATATGACTGGATATATGGATGCTAAAGAGTAGAAAGGTCAAGCAAAGAAACCTGACTAAAAGCCATGCATGTACCCACAAATGCTTTGCTTCGACAGTACATTCTTGCCTCATCTCTCATTTTGCCTTGATGTTTCTGCTTTGGTTTTGTCCAATAGTTTTTTTGATATAACACCTGAACCACCTTGGAATGCTGCTATACATTTTCTAAAATTCTTGCTACCATTACAAAAACATACAGAACACTGGACTGCAATATACCTTTGAGATTAAAACACACTTTCATTAATAATTTATGTTAACAATGATAAAATATGAAAAAAACTCTCCAGCCTCCTGCAAAGCTTCAGTTAGGCACCAGAAGACAGGACAGGAGAGAATTATCTTGCAGTTCGAATAGTGCCTAATGGCAGGTGCAGGATTTCTTGCTGCTTCTTAGAATGCAGCTGAGTCCAGTCACTAATGAAGATGGGCTATCGGACACCAATCTTGCTTTTCACCCAGACAGTGTGATTGTCCACTTTCTAACAATGGGTACTGGACTTGTTGAACTTTTTTTTTAAGAACCAGAACAGGATTTCTGTGATCTTCTATGTGTAGTTATCACTAGCTGAAAAATTACCAGGTTCTCAATATTTAGTAAGTCAAGGACTGTGCTACCAGTTTGCCATAGTTTTGCATCAGAATTTTGGGTAAAAAATCCTCATCCAAGAATAATAAATTATAATATTTAAATAAACATATATTTTAAATAAATAATAATAATGAATATTAATAAAAAATAATAAAGTGCTGGTCACACTGCTTTGGATGCAGCCCAGGACATGGTCAGCTTTCTGGGCTGCGAGTGCACATTCCTGGCTCATGTCCAGCTTGTCATCCACCAGTACCCTCAAGTGCTTCTCAGGAGGACTGCTCTCAATCCCTTCATCCTCCAGCCTGTATTGATACTGGGGGTTGCCCTGACCCAGATGCAGGACCTTGCACTTGGCCTTGTTGAATCTCATCAGGTTCACATGGGCCGACTTCTCGAACTTGTCCAGGTCCCTCTAAATGGCATCCCATCCCTCAGGCATGTCAACTGCACCACTCAGCCCTGTGTCATTTGCAAACTTGCTGAGGGTGCACTCAATCCCACTATGCCATTGATGAAGACATTAAACAGTACTGGTCCCAATACAGACCCCTGAGGGACACCACTCATCACTGATCTGCATCTGGACATTGAGCCATTGACCACTACTCTGGCTGCGACCATCCAGTCAATTCCTTATCCACCGAACAGTCCATCCATCAAATCCATCTCTCCCCAATTTAGAGAGAAGGATGTTGTGGGGGACAATGTCAAAGGCCTTACAGAAGTCCAGGTAGAGGACATCTGTAGCTCTTCCCTTGTCCATTGATGTAGTCAATCCATCACCGAAGGTCACCGAGTTGGAAAGGCAAGACTTGCTCTTGGTGAAGCAATGCTGGCTGTCCCAAATCGCCTGCCTGCCCTCCGTGTGCCTTAGCATGGCTTCTAGGAGGATCTGTTCCATGATCTTCCCAGGCACAGAGGTGAGGCTGACAGGTTGGTAGTTCCCAAGGTCCTCCTTTCTACCCTTTTTAACAGTGTTTCCCTTTTTCCAGTCTCTGGGGACTTCACCTGACTGCCATGACTTTTCAAATACTATGAAGAGTGGCTTGATAACTACATCAGCCAATTCCCTCAGGACTCTGGGCTGCATCTCATCACGTCCCATGGGCTTATGTATGATCAGGTTCCTCAAGTGGTTGCAAACCTGATCTTCTCTTACAGTGGGAGGGAGTTTGCTCCCCTAGTCCCTTCCTTGACGGCCATCCACTTGAGAGGTGTGGGAAGAGGGATTGCCAGTGAAGACCGAGGCAAAAAAGTTGAGTACCTCAGCCTTCTCCTTGTCCATTGTTACCATTTTGCCAGTCGTGTTCATCAGGGGGCTACACTTTCTCTGACCTTCCTTTTCTGGCTGACATACGTATAGAAGCCCTTATTATTCTCTGCTTCCCTTGCCAAGTTCAGCTCCAGCTGCACCTTGGCCTTCCTGACCCCATCCCTACACAACCTGGCAATGTCCCTATACTCTTCCCAGGATACCTGTCCCTGCTTCCACTGCCTGTGCATTTCCTTCTTGCCCTCTACTTTGACTAAGGTCTTGACTCATCAGTGCTGGTCTCTTGCCTTCCTTTTCTGATTTCTTACACATGGGGATTGAGAGAAAAATGACACATCTAAGAAGAGAAGTTATCAAAGATGACAGACAATGGTCAACATTTCCATGTTGTTATTTTCCAAGAGAAAGTTCTACTGAACATCTGATTGCTAGGCTACCCCTGTCAGCTGTACTCAGCATTTCAAAGGAAATTTCAGATCTGAATACCAGAAGATATTAATTACATCTACACTGATATACTGTGTAATGCAAGGCTGATCATTTTATTAGTGGATAAAATATTTTTTCCTGTTGATTTCAGGGGGTGGAGTTGAGAATCCAAGTGTGTAAATAAAGTTTAATTATAAGTGCAAAGTAATTTACCTTGCTATTCAAGTCAACATTTAAGTGTGGCAGTGATAAAATGTATTTCTTAGGAAAACAATAGGATAGGTTCATTTCTACTTCTTCGGACTTTCCAGATCCCACTTGAAAACTGCAAATTTGGAGGGTTTTTCAATTTTGTTAGAAATTTGGATTCTGTTGTATTTATACTATTAAATGGCTACATGCTGTGCACTATAAAGTCTGTTCAACTGTATTACTGTTCAGTCACAAATAAAACATGCTTGTTGCCTTGGAGCTAAAATGTTCCTTCTATACCTCTACTATTCTTTTTTCAGAATATTTTATTGTTAACAGCATACATCTCTGCACATATTTAAACTTACAACCAAGTGCAATTGCTGTTGAAGTAAACAAACTTTTTTTTTTTTTTTTACATTAAAGTATTTAATTAGTGAAACAGTCATTATCAATGTAACAAACTGAAAAATACAGCAACTTGATACAAGACTGAGGTAACAAAATACTTTGCCCAAAACCTAGATTCCAATGCCAGGGTTATTGTGGGTGAGACGGTTCACAAGAATTATAGAAAGAATCCTTACACAAATGGCATGCAGTGGACTGCTGGAAAATACAGCCAAAAATAGTGCAACAGTTTTCAGACAAAACAAACCAAAATGTTGAAATTGGTTTACATTATAATGTGACAAGTAAGTTGCAATTTGAAAACTACTTTCTTTGCCTCATTTTAGTGCTATTTGGAAAAACATGCATTTTGGCACGGAATTATATTAAAATAGCACATTAATAAATTAATATTGCCTACATACATTTTATATCTTCACAATTCTGAAAAACAGTAATTCTGAGATAACATTTATTTTTTTACACACAACTACTGCAGTTATTCTCTTTGACTGATGAAAACTTCTACGGTTTGTGATCTTTTTGTGAAAACGCTGCATTAATCAGTACTGATATGCAATATGCTGTATTTCAACAGCAGCTTTCAATTCACGTTAGAAGTACCAGATGACAGCAGATGGTACCAAATGACAACATAAAACCTCAAATCGGCATCTACAAACTGTTGAATACTTAAAATCTCATTTAAAATTGGTTTAAGATATTTTAATAATATTCTTATACTGCCATCATTCTGAATTTTTTTGTATTGTACAGCAATTTCACAACTGTGCTATACTGAAAAGGTGTTTACGTGACTACTGTGTAAAACTATTATTTGCTACATTCATCTTCTTTGTATATAATGCTTTTTACATTCAAATGATAGTAGTGTGAAAGAATTCAAGCTGCTTTTGACATATTTCAAAATTCCAAGGTTTTGAGTAGGAATTGAGCTTGAGGATTGAGTAGGATTGAAGGGTTTGATTTCTCCACAGACTCATCTTCTGTCAGTGACAAATGACTGGGTATAAGAATCATTCATAAATATTGCCTTTCATTCATGCCACACTGTTTTAGGGCCCATCATGGTTTCTGGCAAAGATGCTTCCTCTCTAGTTTGGAATCTGTTTTACAAGCAAGTGAAAACAGACCCTTTTGTAACTTCTCCAACAGGCTCTATGGCTTGTAATTTTGAGTAAAAGTATATTTTTGAAGGCTAGAACACTGTACCTCTTGTACCTAAAATAACATATATAACACTTTAGAGACCCTTACATTCTAAAAGCCATTAAATTCTCAGTGTGTATCTGAGGCTCATTCTTTGCTACTGTATCAGTTAGCAGTTATTGTTCTCTCTAAGGGAGGCTTGTTAAACATAACTGAAAGTTGTTACAACATCCACTAGTGTATCTCAATTGCAGTATGCTGGAAAAAAATGCCACCAGTCTTCATTCGTGTATACTTCCACAACATCACAATAGAAATGAGGAGGTATTTACATGCTTCTAATGTATGTACATTTCATGCCAATAAGTGTTCCATTTTAAATTTAGCTTACATTTAAGACAGATGAGGTTATTCCCTTTTAAGGTGAAAGGGCTACTAATAAAGTAACTTAAATAAAAATCTCGACTTGAACAGTTCTGTGTTGGTTAGTTGGTCATTTTGGTCACTGTTCTGCACATGGTTCAAACCCTATGAATGCTAGTAACACACAATACACACGGTCATAGGTGGCACATTCATTAAAATGGCAGTCCATGCAACACTTGCATCTTCATGAATAATCCCATTGATACAGAATCTCAGGTGCAGAATAATTCAGATTATATCATATTCTAACATTCTGAAGTCATTTACTGGTGACAGGATTTTACCATGTTCAAAAGCTTCCACACTGTCTCTAATGGCATTGGATGCTCTGCCCTCACAGATACTGATGTTTTTCCTAGTTCAAAGTTGTCTTAATTTAGCAAAAAAGGAGAAAAAAAAAGTATAAATATATTTTGCATTACCACTCTTTTCACACAATTCCTGAGCTATCAAAGAAACTTTGTCAACTTTACATACACTTTCACATGACCCAGGATCTAAATTCAGTTGTCATCAGGAACTGGTTTTCTTGAAAAGCTAGTATATATTAGACTTCATTCTCAGGATTGTAACATGAACACTTAAAAGAACACAAAAGTTACAGTTGACCTACATTTAAAAATACAGGTTTTTTTTTTTGTTGTTGGAGAAGTTTCAAAATAAAATTTAGAAAATCATGCAAGTCCACAGAATAGATACTCCTAATGCCAGGGAGCTTGTTCTAATATAGGCTTTGTTCAATTAAACTGACTTCCGTTTTTTTAATGGTTTGTAGGCTAGAGGCTAGCTTGCAAATTTCTCCTCTATGCAATCTTAGGAAACTCAGAAAAGTTTTCCGGTGATTGATGAAGTCTGAATACTGATACCTTATGGGAAAAGAATTTCAAACAGAGAAAGTGCTGAACTTAGCATGGGAACACAAAAAAAGCTCTGAACACAGGAGTGCCAGGGCACAGCAGGGATACAGCTATGCATGTAGAGAGAGTTCTTTCAGAGGAGAAGGCTCAGTTACAGTCTTTATTTTTTTTTGTTCTCTGGACACTGGTGTGGATGCTTCTTTGTACTTGCTGCACTGTCAGACAGTCTTCCCTAGCTTTCATTGCCATCATGATTTCATAATAGGAGTACCATGTGCCAGTACTGTATGTCATAAAGGTGCATCATATACTGGAATTGAGTGGAGCTGAGTCATCCACAGAAAAACCGAACAGAAAAAATTATATGGAATCATTCTGAGGAGCCAGGGACATGTGATACGTAACACTCAATTACCTGCTTTCCTGTATCAAGGGATTTAAGATGAACAACATTCAGGCCTGAAGAAAAAAAGGAATTTGTAAGCAACTATGCCACTAGTAAGATAATCAAAGATGACCTTTAGCACAACATAAATTTACACAGCCTTAACTCCACTGTC
>NW_009630715.1:15442-23155 GCF_000690535.1 Cariama cristata | reverse complement strand
AGTAACATAACTGAAGGAAAAGAAAACCAACTGTCCTGTGCCAAAATACATTTTTCCCAAATAGTTCAAATGTGAACAGCAGAATTGTCCAGAGATTTGATACAAAATCTGAGGCAGCCACATTGCCAAGCAACTCAGTGCACTTAGATTATAAAAATGCTGTTCCACAATTTTCTATTCTAATTGACACTTCACAGCAAGTTAACACTGTCAATCATTCTGTGCATTAGAAAGAACTGAAACCCAACATGGGCCAAATATTCTTCAGTCACACAAAGCAGCTTAACAATAAAAAGAACCATTTAAAAAAGAATAGGCAGAAGATATGATGCTCAGTTTCTGGTCAAACATCAGTTCATGGCAGTCTCTGACACAAAAAGTTGAGGGTTCTAGAATCCAGGAGTGAGGATTAATCTTCTGTCCATCCAAGTTGTCTGCTTTCACTCAGTGCATGAGACTATATCTAGTCCTAAGGACAACATTCACCTTCTGCTTTTAAAAGCTGTGTCAGAATCACTTTCAAGTTACATAGGAAAGTGCTAAAATATTTGTGGCTGGCTCATGTCAGAAAAACCATTCTCCTCTTCCTCCTTAGAGAACAATAGCCTGTTTCTTCAGTTTGGCACTTGAAGTCACACCCGGTAGGAGAGCAAATTATTCGAATGACATTAGATTAGCAGGTACCTGGAAGAGAATGTAAATTATTCAGCAGTATAATGCTCCTGAGCCTATTACAGCATTGGGAAAATGCAAGGTTACAAAATAGAGTGGGCTAATTATTTATTATCCAATGTGAAAAGTGTAATTAGTCCCAAACAGGCCCAAAAGAGGGCTAACCCCATAACTGAGAGGAAAGATAAAGACTCAAATAATTTTTCTATTCATGGACCAAATCCAGCCAAAGTATTCTAAGAAGTCATCAGTATGCATGGTGGGGGAATGTGTGTGTGTAAAGAAGACTCTCAAGCTGCATGTTGTTTTAGGTCCTGTATGGATCAGCATCTTATTAATATAACCTTTGGAAATCCTTTTAAGCATGAACATTTTCCTCAAGAGAAGAATGAGGCTGCTACATAAAGGACAAACAGCAAAAATTCTATAGGACACTCTCTTCAGTGGCACATATAGACCCAGTCATTGGAGTAAATGCTAGCATGGTTGCTTTCTTTGTCCATGAGAAAGGCCCTTTTGAAGTAGAGATGGGGTTACTTCACTTGAAGCAGTGACTGTAGAGGTTAAGGTAACCAAACCTATAGCTATAGCTGCACAAATCCTGATTTGGTGGGAATTCTGTAGTTTTAAATAATTTTTATTCCTCCTATTGCAAATTGGATCAATGTACAAAATGCGGAATTATGTCTGTCCACACACAACTGCATGTGCACGCAGATTGAAAAGAGTTATCTAGTAAGGATTTTCTGGAGAATACAAGAAAGTGGGTTCACAACCTTACCTGAGGCTTGTTGCTCTTGCATGCATCATCCAAATGCTTATGCCATAATATTGCATGAAACCTTGAACCAGTCTGGAACTTGTAAACATTGCCTACAAAAATAAGAAAATCAAAGGCTCTAAATTGGCAGACATACATGTAGTTTCAAGGGATTCTAATTTCTGCACAGAAGCCAAAGTCCTGCGATAAACTGTTAAATTAATTTGTACCTCAAATACCTGAACAGGATGTTGCTTACCTAATAGAGACCAAGTGAGACATGTTATCCAACAATCCTTGGGTGAAGGGAGTATGAGAACATATGTGGCCTGCAAAGCTAAGAAGTGTATAGGCAGAGAGGCCAAATTACAGCCACAGAAAAGACCACTTACATCACATCTAATTTACTCCTGGCTGTCATCGTCTCAGGACTGTTGTAGTTACTGCCAAACTTCTTATGAATGTTTTTGTTATTTGTGAACTTTGTTTTCTTCTATGTCCTACTCTGAGTTTCCTCTATACCTCATTATTTCATAAATTGTTTCTTGCAATCAAATACTTCGTGCATTTTAGTCAACACCCAAGAGATGCTCTTTGCACAGGAGATACAAATCCATGTCCAGCACCAAGGTTGAAAACATGGGAAATGAAGGAAGCCTCAAAAATCTTTATGTAACCACTCAACGTGCAAAATAACTCCAGGAGCTTTCTGATCTTTTGAGGTTTTTGAAGTTTAACCAAGGCGGAAGAGTTATGGCACTTCAAAATTATTTAAAAGTAATTAATAATTACTTCAAAGGCTTTTTTTGGTAAATAGTTTGACGCTTGAAGAATTTTCAATAGTATTTTAATTGGCCTCAGTGTAAGTCAAGATTTGATATTGACTAATTTTAAGAAAGCTATTCAGAAGTTTGGACATCAGGGTATGCGGGCACATTGACATACAGCAATCTCATACTGGCTAGGCAATTTCTGCAAAACTTACAGTAACTGTCAAGATACAGAGATATCTCTGTAGGCACCACAGGAGCACCACAGCATATTGTAGAAATATGTTCAATTTCATTTGTACCCTCCTGTGAAAATTCTATATTGAAAATCTCCCTCTTCAGTCTTTTAAATGAGTGACACTAAGTTCTGTAATCTACAAACTCATTAACAGAGATTAATCTACTTCCTGCCACAGAAATATAATGCAGATAATGTCCATCCTGCAACATCTACCTTTGTCAGGGTTATTTAGCTGGAAAATATCAGGATGTTCAGGGTCATCAGGCAGTGCCACCATCCAGCCCACAATGGAGACTTTTTTACCAGGTGTAGATTTATACTGGAAGAGACAGACAAGTCAGTCACAGCTGAGACTGTAGTAGGGATTAACTTTTGACTGTAGAAGTTGTGCAGACATATGGCTTAACCTGGAACCGCAAGTACACTTCAAACACCCTTCCAGATCTGCTTATGAATACACAAGTTTCTTTTTTTAGAACAAATTTAAAGCTTACATGTTTTCTTTCAGTGCCTCTTAAAGATTTTGCTCCAAAGTACAGAAGAGTTGATCCTGAAAGCATAACCCAGTATCTAGTCCATGAGGAGAGCTGAATCAGAAAGGAAAAAAATTAGGAAAAACTCCGCGTACCTCCAACATTTCAAGAATCTATTCACAAGCAAGTCCAAGTGGTAGTGAAGTAAATTCAGAAGCAAGGAATGGAGAGTTAGGAAAAGAGTATCTCCTGGTGTAAATCAGCCCAGCTACCTAAATTTGGATGGCTAGCTGTGAATACAATCCATCTTACTTGGGTATCTCATAAAAGTATCAGGACTGATTGCTTCACAACAAAATAGTGTGCTGCTTCTACCGGACAGATCTTAGACTTCTGCATTTGATCAATAAAATTTATTGAGATGACATCTCTTCAATTTTCAAATCTTTTAGCACTGAACAGTAGGGCTGCACACAAAAATTATCAATGAACTCTACAGAAAACAAAAAATTACCAAATGCATAGGACCAGAACCATGTGAAACCTGTGAATTTAGGTTAAGTATGAATTACCATGACTTTGGTGCTACAGATGGATGGCTTGCAGCCTTCCCCTTTCACCATGATACTAAATTTCTGCCCTCATGCTGATTTATAGAGCTGCTTTACTCTTGCTCTGCTCTCACAACCTAGAGACGTTACTTTCAAATGCAGCAAGAACCAAAACTGCTGTAGATCAAATGACATACAAAGGTTACTACCTTGTTATATAACCCAGTTAAAACTTTGAACAGAAAATGATTTCACAATTGATAACAACAAGGAACATTGTTTTGTGTGGTATCAAGCTGCAGGTTTAATCTAATCCTGGAAATTAAAACATCCACTACTAAATTAGAATCACAGAAAGAATTAGAATCACTTACAGTAGGTTTCTTGCCTTCTTTGAGCAATGTTTTTCTCCTTAATGGCCCTTCCATGGTAACGACTCCTGTGGAACTACCTAAGGTGCAGCTGCAGGACCCTGTTGGGCTGGAGAGACAAAACATTGCCATATATATTTGAGCAGACAAATAAGGACAAGAAGCAAGCAATGTAATTTAGCTCTAAATATATTTTTCCTGCATTGCCATCTGACACTTGACTCCCTAATATGTATTCTCCAGACCTAGGTAACAAACAGGAACCAGGATCTTTGAAAAATAGCAATCAACAAAGGGTTCTATTCTGGCAGCTTAGACATGAAAAAATAAAACAGAATAAATACTGAGGCTCAAAGTCAAAGGGAAAACAGGCAATTTTCTATTTTATTTCGGTACATTACAGAAATTATCGGGATTTCTGGAAACTTATGGCTTAAAAATTTGGCAATAAGAGCTCATGTACTTTATCTTACACAAATGTAATTTTATCTTAAAATATAAACTTTAGCTGTCAAAAAAGAATGTAGGAAATTACCTTGGCTAATTGGAAAAAAAGTTTGGGAAACTATATAACAATGCCAAATAATTTATTGTACAGTGCTTAAAATTTTTTTTCCTTTCCCAGGATGAACACAGAGATTCCCACAAACAACAGTGAAAAAGTGCTACAACTGAAAGAACCCAAGTACAGACTAAGTTAGAAATGTAAACAGCCATTAAGCACCTAACAACCAAAGATTGCTTGGTATGTGATGATCTGTTAGAATTATCTGCTGCTAACCTCTCCTCATTACCATGTGATCACAGCTCTAATACTCTTATAAAGGCCAATCAAGTTTACCAGAGCCAACTAAATCACGTCTAATAATGAATATAAGGAAACGGACACGTGGATGATCTACCATTCAGTTGTGAAAGGAACACTATTCTGTCTATGAACAAGTATGATGGTGTCATATAAACACACGCTGGTGAAAGCAATATACACAGCACTACCACCTATGCAAGAACAGCACTTCAAACTGGCAGGTGCATCTCCTTCGATTAAATGGAATGCCTTGTCTGTACTAATGTGTATTCTTGCCAATTCTAGTTTTCTGACAGAAGCAGTAGAAGATTCCAGAAAAGGAAGAATGAACGCAAGCATTAGAATTACTTGATGGTGGATAAACGTAAGAAATGTTTTTTAGGGAATAATTCTTTGTGGCTTTAATAGGCTTTTCACATTTTTATCTTCTTATATTTATATTTCTAGCTTGTATATATTTTTGAAACCAATCTACCATGGACATGTTAAGAGAGTATTTTCCAGAAGCAGGTACAGTAGCTGAAATTCTGTTCCAAAATTTATTCCTTTTAACGTATGCATTTTTATTCCTGTCTAACAACTTCTAACTTGTGCTGCTAGTTACTAGTTACAGATGTTACTAGCTCAAGTAAAACGTCTGTACCTATATTTACACATATCAACATTTCTACAATGGCTGAAGCAAACTAATTTATACAAAATAAAAACTTAGTGGATTTAAACTCCAACTACATCTCGGTATTTGCAGAATACTGTTTCAAGGCTCTATTTTCTTTACTGTTCATATATATTTCTTCAATTCCCACTACCACAGAATTTATCAAGTCCAGGTCAGGTAAGGATGCAATGAATGAACTATACACAATTTTCCACATCACATCTCTTCAGCCTGTAAATGGGTTACCTGTCTCTAAAAAGTCCATGTCCTAGTGACTAGCAACATTGGGAGTGCTCGCTACATATGGCATTGCAGAAGTTCCCTCTCTTACTTGGGGTCCAAGGTAACACCTCTTTACTGTACAAAATCAAGACATCACACTATAGATCTCTGACACAAACAGATGTTATGAGTAGCTGTTCTGCAAATCAGGAAATAAATTATTAGAAAGGGTCAAGAAGGTATTCTTCTAATATCATTATTTGTCACAGAAGGCAAAGATGGCCTTCATGACAAACTTGCTTCTGTAATGTCATAAAGCCCAAAGTAAGCACTAGCTTTCAGCAATATGGAAGCCAGACAGAATTATTTAAATCAATAACTAAATTGAATTTAATCTGAATGGGCCATACCCCTGCTTTAGCATTAATAACAATTTTTACAAGCAGAAGGGGAAGACTTCCATGAGTTGCTATGGTCATACAAGGATACTTTTGGACACAAAATACATTATGCTAGGAAAGCGTAGAGACCCAAATGGAAGTTTAGCACCATACACTGAGCAAGGTAGACCCTGAACTGTACCTGTAGACACAGCTTCGACTCCTAGGAGAATTCCGGATTGGTACCCTCCAGTTAGGCCCCAGCGTGGCATATAAACGACCCCTGTTTGTGAATGCAAATATCTGATGAGGGAAATTCTAATCTGAGACTTCAACAGTTAGGGTTTGGTAAACATGACAGAGAGAGTTCCCAATCTTTTCAGGTCCATGGGAAGAAAAACACAATAACTTCACAGTGCTTTATTTCAAAAAGTTTGCCATTTCCTAACTAATCAATAATTTGATAAAAAATAACTACTGATTTGGGGCTTATCTATGTTAGGGATCATTTGTGAATTTCTTAGCTAAGTCTGTAGAATGCTCAGTGAGTGTACAGGAAGTCTAACTCACCTTTCAAGCCCTGACGGCAGCTCCTCACTAAATTCTGAGCTTTCACTGCTATCTAGAAAAAGAGTAGTACAGAGAAGGAGTAAGAAAACCACCCAAGGGAAAATAAAAAGCCAATGTATGTGGATCACCAGAATAACCTTTATAAAGTACCATGAAAATTGCTTACTCAAATCATGTTTCAAAGTTGAAGTCTTTAGAGTTCATGGTAAAAGTCTAAAATTGGAAAAGGCTTACATGAGCCTTCCCATTTATAGTATCTCACTGATGAACGAAGTCATTGTTACTACTATGTTTAAATACCAGACATCTACATGTTGCTACAATTTCCATTATGCTGCCTTTCCTTCAAAAGCTAAGCACTTCAGGAACACAAAGTCCAGTTACTTTGTAAGACAATATTTCTACCACAACATCTGTAAGTCAATTAAAGTTATTAGACATGATATCATTGTTTGTTTTCAACAAGCAAGCACACCTGTAACAGAGGCTATGCCAGCTGTAGGCTGCTGCTAGGAGCCATAATAAATCAGTATGATGGTATTCACAATGATAGTCCCTATTTCTCCTCCACGCCCATGACCGATTTGTCCCTCCTTCCCTGGCACAGCTATTTAGCTCACAGTTTTAAACTGCCCAGGACTGATCTTCTAATGCTCAGTATAACACAGTGACAAAAGTTCAAAGATCTATCAAACTCTTCTTGGTCAAGTAACCTGCTATCCTTCACAGAAATAGCCCGAATCATTTAAAAAGTGGCTTTCTCTTGCTTAGAACACAGATTCTCAATCACTTTGTTTTTATTACAATAATTATTTTATTAATTATAATACCATAATGTAACTATCATCCTCTTTCACAAGTTCATTTTATGCTTCATTTGAAGTCTCAGAGAGCACAGCTAAACTATTCTCCCATCTTCTAAAACATATCGTTAAAATTATTTGTGAAAAGGTAGCTTTCAAAATACATACCCACTTTTCAGCAGCACTTTTTTTTTTTTCTCCTGATGAAAGCTGACACTCTGTCACATACAGAGCATACACAAAGGCAATCTTCCTTCCTGCCACTTTTACCAAAACCATCAGTAGGTAACTGAGGAAAGCTGAGACAAAGTCGCCTAGGTAGCTGAGCAGCAGTTCTGATCTACTTTCTTCCACGAAAGGGACCAGTCTTTGCACAGGAGCTAATGATCTTCCTAATTCCCTACTGTGAATTTCCAGAGCACTGGGACAGAAAA
>NW_009630715.1:13898-15411 GCF_000690535.1 Cariama cristata | reverse complement strand
CCCCCGAGACGCTACCTATGGAAAGGCCATTGGCGAGAAGCGAGTTCCGGGCGTGGCTGCGGGCAGGGCTGTGCGACTCCAGGACGCTGTCATCCAGGAGGTGGCGCGGCTTCTCCGTCGGGAAGGTGGCGCTTTTGCTCTCCACCACACTGAGCTGACACATCATGCTGGAAAATTGGAAAGAGAAAACGCAAACCCCCTCTTACGTCATCTAATAGCATCCCTTGGCTCCTGATAGCGCCACTCAGACTTTGCCTTATCGATAGGTTATTAAACGGTACTGCTCACACCTTCCCTCTGCTGTACATATGCTCCCTGACTACCAAAACAAGTTTCAGATTTTACTGGTCTTTGTAAGTAACAATTATTAAAGTTTCTGCAAATGGGAAGTTTTAAGTTTGTTGACTCCTCGCCATATAAAACCTGAACACCCTGGGTGGAGGCAAAGTTAGAGAAAAAGCAGACCCCAGCTAAGCCACTGCTTAGTGGTCCTTCACTAAGCTGAACTAACACATCAACACTCTATGACCTTGGAGAAGTCACATCAACTTCTTTTCCTCTAACTCGTTAATTGTGAAATTTGGTAGATGCCGAAACCTTAACTGGGGAGTAGGTGCTCTCAATTAGCTGGGTAAATGGTAGAGAAAAATGTTTCTAATCCATATTACCCAGGTAAAACAGTGCAAAAGGTCACAACTTTCCTGAACGATAAGGCACACCAAGCAGCTAGGAAGTTTCCTTAGATGTATTAGGAAGATGTTCAAAAAACAAAACAAAACAAAAAATCAGTTATGCACACCAGGAATCCAGAGACCAAAGTGGATACACAGCTTTCAAGTACTGCCAATGTCTGGCACTAGCAGAGAACAGAGTAAGCAAAAATAACAAAGTGTCAAGAGAAAACCTAGAAAATGCACAGTAAAGCCTGAAGCACTCTTGCAATACAAGAAATGGAAGGGACAAATACCAGAATGTTCTCAAATACCAGAGTGTTTTGTTGCTATCTTAAACCTTTGTGATGCATGAAGTTGCCTGTGTGTGAGACAGCCTGGGGTACCCACTTGTTTCCCAGGCTGTGACTCTTCCTGTGTCTTGGTACAGGAGGTGTAGGTAGACTTGCTGCTACTGAGGCATCAGGACACGTGGGTTTGCTGAATTTCATAATTGCTGACATGTCAGATGGACCTAAAAGACAAAGATCATTTCACATTGAACTGATGCAAAACCCAGAAATTTCATGGGCTGGTGTGTTTAGCCACTGATTAAAACTATTTGTTACAGATAACCAAAAGGCACCATTTCTGAAGAACTGTTTCTTGCTCATTAGGGTTACACCATCCATTTCTCTTATGAATTCATCTCTATATTCTTGACCTGTCTGGAAGTAATTTTTAAAACAGCTTTGCACATACTTTTACCAATGAACTCCTACAAAAAGTCCTGGCATCCTTACAACAGCTGGATGTGCCAAAGCGTAATATGCAGAGCCATAAAGTCAGTTTGTACTTCGGGT
>NW_009630715.1:8677-13867 GCF_000690535.1 Cariama cristata | reverse complement strand
CTCACACATGTTTCAAATTTTGTTCACAACTCCATGTTGTAAACAAACTGTAAACAATCCGCTCATACTGACTCACAGCTTGAAGCATGTAAGAGAAAGCAGGGGCTTTTCATGTATCTAATGGCCAGACAGATGCATTACTTCTCAATCATCTATGAGCTCTAGAGATGTCTCACTGCAATTATTCTTCCTCTCATTTACAGATTTTATGAGGCCTCATGGAAAACATGGACAAGCTGTTCTTGCTCCAGTTCCTTGATGCTGTTTGCAAAAGGCTGGCAGTGAACTCTGCAATACAGTGGAGAACAACATGGCCTATCATCATCCTCAGTGAATGCAAGGCTGTTCTTGGCTTCACAATAAACAGTTGAGATTTCACTTTTAAACATTTAGTTGTGGCACTGGTGCTTTTGACAGAAATGGGAATTGTGGGCATGAAAGCGGCCGTCTGCCCCATATCTATCTCCAGACTTGGTACAGCTCAGGTAGCAGCGAAACAGACTTCCCTTTACATTACATGAACCACTTCTTGGAGGCTCCAGTGACCTTAACTTAGTCAGCTTCTGGCCTCTACTCTAAACCACCCATTAAGAGGTCAACACAGACAGAAACTTTGTGATGTGAAAAACCACATCAACTATCATCAAAATCCTTACGAAAGTGTCTGGCCTCAAATTAGTGATACACAGAAATGGAAAAAAAAAAAACAACGAAACAAACCCCCAACATTCCAGGGCACAGTTTGACAACAGGATGTGAAGGTACACTCGTAACAGAAATGGTTCTGAGAGGGTGGCTGGTCACTGGAACAGGCTCCCCAGGGAAGTGGTCATGGCACCAAGCCTGTCAGAGTACAAGGAGTGTCTGGATAGTGCTCTTAGTAATATAATTTAGTTTTAAGTAGTCCTGCAAGGAGCAGGGAGTTGGACTCTATGATCCTTATGTCTCCCTTCCCAACCGAGAGATCCTATGATTCTATCTGTTATATAGGCTACTCCATCTCTCCCAAGCACCTAAGTTATGCATCAATTTATTCTGCCTTGAACTGAGGATTCATGAGACGCAAGAAGAAACAGGAGAACCAGTAATGAGTTTGTCCTAGTAAGAGGCAAAAAATAATACAAATAGATGCGAGATGCTTTACTGACCATACCCACTCTGCCATATAGAATTACATCAAGTTGTATGTAATATAGGAATAAATTCCAAATTACTTGTATTTTTATTTCCCCATAGCCTAGACTCAGGAATTTCACTATGAACTGGGTCATTACTATGAAGAATTGCAATGGTCTTCCCCTAGTAGTAAGGGGAAAAATCTCATCCACACAGTGTCGTGCACATTTGAGCAAACTGTTCATTGTGCTGTTTAATTAACAGTGAAAGGAGCCTCAAGACAAGCAGAAAGAGGAAACTGCTTCTAGCAATAGAGAGAGGGGAAACAAGCTCATTAGAGGAAACTTCAGTAATATCACTCATCAGATCATCAGTATAGTGGGAGAACAAAAAGAGAAAACAAGTTTGTAATCCTGTTTTTTACCTTATTCCTATATACCATCTTAGATAGGACAATATTTTTGCCTGCCTGTCTTTGCTACAATCACACAATTGAGAATTTGTGAAACATCACACCAGTAGCATGAGTCACTGGCATTATGTGGCTTCAGAGAAGGTCTTACGCTTAAAGGCCACATGCAGTTTTAAACAAAATGCACTTTTAATCATTACTTGATCCAGAGATCCAACCAGAACCATACGCCTGGGAGGTCAGAAGGCCTCTGAGGGCCTGAGAGCTAAGTATAATGTTCTGCTGCATTCTCAATTAAAATTTTGTTGCATTTGGGCTTAAGAGGACATTGGAAGCTTTTTCCCTAAAGACAATAGGGTTCCTCTTCTGCCATAGAGGCTAAGCACAAGTTAGAATACAAAAAGTATGAATCTGAGCACAATTAGGTGGTTTAGTGTAAAAACTGTTTGAATTTGTATTTCACCATTAGGTCTGAAAGTCTTGTCTGCTGCATTACTAGAAAGAACATACATTTCACCAAAGTCTTTTAGCACAAGCTTTCATTACAAATTCTTAGAATTTGCACAAACCAAATGCTTTCAGAAGTTTCAAAAATGATTACAAGTTTTTTTATTTGAAAACCTATAGCCCTTCTGATGAACTAGGTTCACAAAAAGGAGTTCTCTCTACATGCTTTGTTTGTAGTGCCTTTCCATCAGATATTTTTCAACTTGTGAACAGTAAAATACTTAGGACTACTGAGGTGTTTACTATCTGCTAAGAAGTTTAAAATGTATTGGAACTGAGACCTTGTATGACGATAGTTGCAGCTGAAAGAGGATTTTCCTGAAAATTATGGGCATATATCAGCAAGAGTTTAGTCTGAAACTCAGCATAAACCAATGTTGATGTGGCCACTCTGAGGTTACCATCACACCTTGCAATGCATTAAGTCACTACCTGTCCCTTAATTTGGTTGCAGGATTCGTTCAGTTTTCTACTGCTTCCTGTTGTGTCATTCAGCTCTTTCTGGTGCCAGTTCTAAATCCTGATTTACACGAACTTCTTTTAAGACATGATAGTTCACTGAGAGTTACTGAGGCATTATGTTTAACAAACTGTTAAAACTACAGCCTGTGAAAGAGTAGCAATCTCAAGGCACAGCCCTAAATGAGCACCACTATGGTACAGTGCTTTTCCAAACAGACACTATGCCACATGTCAAAATAACAGTGCAATTTTCCAATATGTAAGAGTTTAAAGGTTTTAGTTCCTCACCATGGAGAGTCACAGATCTGAAAGCAGTAAGACTTTTTGATTAATTTGATTCTAAAACAATGTTCATTGAAACAAAGCATGGAGGCTGCAGCAAAACTACTTCATCTAGAGAAAGAACAGCAAAATAACAAGTCTTGTGCTGACACAATCAAGCCATTACAAAATCAATGTCAGCTGGATTTGACTCCAGGTATTTTGAAGTATTTATAGGTTCAAATGTTATTGCTATCAAAACCTACAAAAAGTAAGAGATGTTGTCTACCAATAAAAATAGTTCTTTGAGAGTTTTCACTCTACACTCCCGGTTTTTGGAAATTAGACCCCATTTAGGAAGCATGGAGTGAAATTTGCACTAATAGGAATACAACACAAAAATATTTAAGGAGTGATCATTATAACTTGATTTTAGCAAGAGCTTTTATTACCTGGACAGGTTCAGAACAGAAAAAGTTTGTTAATAAAAACCTGAAACAAATGACGTAATGTGTCTAAAAGGACTGCATATCTCAGATTGAAAATAAGATTATAGAATCAGACTTCAGTTCAGGTTAAAATACTGCCTGGCTAAGGTGAGATGTATCAAGTGTGACAGAATTTGTGGAAATCGGTATAGGAGTCTTATAACTTAAGCCAACAGTTCCAGCCTGGCTTCCTTACTGTTACACATGGCAATCACAATTGCTTTCATCAGTCCTGTGAAAGGAGGTAACGGACTTATTCTAATTCCTAGTTAGGTGACTTTAGTGAAGACCCTGATGACAGAAAACAGAATGCTCTGTGGGATAAGATGAAGCTGTGCTGGTATTACTCTGGCTGTAGTGGTCATTTTCTATGTAGTTTTGCTTCTTCCTCATCTCCAAGGCAAGAGAAGGAAATATATACAGTTTGGCTCTGTTAACCCTGTGCTAAGGTAAAAAGAATCTGAGCTTAAAAACCTTTACAAAGTCTTTGCATCTGCTCTGCTGTCAAATGTCTATGAAGAACAACTGTGAAGTTCAGAGTTCTATTTAGACAGGACCCGTGCTGCAGGGTACACTCAGTTCAGCCAGAAGTCTGGGGTGACAGGGCATCAGCGTGAGTTATGGGGCACAGGGGAGATGACCTCATTTCTGTAAAGGGGTGAGAGACAACAGAGGCTGTGCGAAGAAGGATGCCAAAGAGGGTAAGTGGTGAGAAACTGATGAAAACTGCACACACCAAGGGATGTTTATGGACATACCAGACTACTGAGCAATTAGCTGGGAAGCTATGCCTGATACCGCTGATAACAAAATTCCAATATTTAAATTCATTTGAGATTGAGTTATTTTGCCCCTTTTTTTCCAATAAGTGAAGTCATCTGCTACTGCTAACGCTCCTCTTTACTCTCCTGGCTCCACTCCTAGTGCATACTGTTACCATGATTGCTATTCTGTTATTTTGCCTTTCATGGAGACAAAGCACTCTTAGTATGATTTTCCAGTCAGCTGGCATGAACAAGGGTTAGTTTGGTTTTCATTATTTCTCAGCATCATTTTCAAGACTATGCTGACATGCACAAAAATAATGTATAAAAATATTAAAACATTATTAAGAAATTGTTTGCATTAGGGAACGTGAGACAACTTCATCAGAGTGAGCTGAGTGCTGTTCAGAGATCTGTGGCAAGAACATTTGGAAAAGTTTACACATATCCCAAAGGATCTCACTGTTTTTTCCTTTGCATAATTTTTCCATGAATAATCCTTCAAATGTTATAAATGAATGTTACTTCTGCAATCCTTCAGGAGAACATGTGAACATTTACAGTCTCCAGAGCTTTTAAAAAAAGCAACAGGGTGAACAAGTTACAGTTCACAATTTTTCTCCACTAAAAATCTATCAATAAACCAATACTAGCCATCCAAACAGAAAACTGAAAATGAGTTGCATATTATATGCTGGAAAATTGAGTGATTTTTCAGGAAAGTAAAACCGTCTCAACTATTTACTATTTTTTGGTGAGCAGCTAAGAAGTAAAGTTGATATTTACTAGCTCTGTTTCTAAAATTTAATAAAGACATTCCAAGCCACAGACTCTCTAGTTAAATCTTTGCTGTAAATTTTTACTGTTCTGTTGCTATTGTAACCAAAGTCAGTGGGTGATAATTAAAACTTTCAAATAGAAAGACCGACTTACAAAACACACAATAAAGAACTTAAGAAGAATTCTGTGCACAGAATCAAGAATGACGCAAAGAAATTAAATCTAGAATGATGGCTATTGTAAAAGCATAGTTCTAATTTTCAGAGTACTGCTTTACAATGCAACTAAAGCCTATTAATGCATACAACATGCTAGAGATGTACATTACGGCTGCTTCTCAGACAAGAGCAAACTAAGAACAAGAATCAGATTCTTTGGCTGCTCCTCGTCCTGCTCCCCC
>NW_009630715.1:0-8624 GCF_000690535.1 Cariama cristata | reverse complement strand
AAAAAAAAAAAAAAGTGTGTTTTGGTCAAACAAATCAAAGTCTGCCTGCTCTCTTTGGAAACAGCATGCAAAAGCCTGTTACTGCAGAGGTCAGGAAGATGATTTTGGTAATTGAATGACAGTATTCTTTTTTTTTTTAAAAAGAACTATGAACTATTTCCAATACTGTACTCCTGCCACATGATCCCTGTTTCTGTAATTAGTGTCCTCTTCTAATCTGCACCTCCACTATGTAACAGCAAAAGGTACAGACACATTTATAAAAAGTAATTTGGAAACCTTATTCTGCAGTGCCTTTTTTTTTTCCTTTAACACTAAGGACAATAATTGGTATAGAACGTTAGTCTGTCTACTTTGGCAATCAAAAATTTATAACTCTAGAAATATCATAGGAAGAAAAATATTAATTTACCATTTCATTCCAGACTTTATATTTTTAATCTTCCACAAATCCTCATTCTCTTTTCATTTTTTGCATTTAAGAATATGTTAAGTCTAGGGAAACATTCAGTAGAAATCACGATTAAGATTGCTGCAAATAAACTTTCTGGCTTTGCTGCACTGTCCTTTCCTTCTCTAAGTGTTTTTCTTTCACCGACAGTCCAGATGAACCACAATTTTCTCAAGTGCCTTCTACTCCTAAGATGTGTAAAGAACATCCTGCTGTTTACATTTTCCTTCAAATCATTCTCAGTTTCTTTTATTTCTATCTTGCCCTTATCCAGCTACAGCTTGTTCTTTTTTCTTGATTCCCTTCTACTTCTCAATGCTCCTTCCATTATTACATCCTTTAGTGGATTTTCAGGAGACATGTGCAGGTTTGCTAACAACAAACTTCTTTAGTAATCAAAAATAGTCATGATATGGACTGAATAGAAGTGATACTTTCTGTTTCAGGAGTTTTTTTTTTTTATGGAATCATTAATTGTCAGCATTTTTGTTACTTATACTGCAGCAGTGGAATGTGCAAAACCCTGATTTACACTTCAGCAAAAATGTTGAATTTCTTGCAGCTGGATCTGCAGGGTAGTCCATGAGCCTGGATGACATTCATATTGGCAGTGAAAACATACCCATTGTGAGAGCAGAGTTGCAGGGAAACTCCGAAGTTTGTCTTCGACAAAATACATTTACCAATCCATCAAAAAAAAAACTTTTTGCAGAAATTATTTCAGGTGACTCTTCTGAAGAAAGACACACACAAAATAACCAAACCCGGAGCAGAAAAGCCCCTTGTCTTCTGGCTGGTTTATATGTTCTTAACAGTCCTAGGGAGTAATAGCTTGGGAGTTAAAATAAGCATCAGTAAACCAGGACATTAAAGAGAACTGTTTGGTAAAGAAGTCACAGAAAGTAATAGAAAGTGATAAAGTTAAAAACTGAGCATGATCATTCTCTCCCTGATAACTTTATATTTGCTTTCACAGAACATTCTTCTACAATTTTTGTGAAGCTTTGGTCTGCTAAGAAAAAGACCACAGCACACTAATTCTGGCTGGATTTAGAGGCTGATAACAACATGTGAATCCCATACATTTGTCCGGTATTAATTTCTTTCAAAAATACTCAAATATCAGTTGTTTTTTAGGGAAAGTATCACAGAGGACAAGTTTTCTGGATGGTCTGTAAACTTTTGTGAAGAAAACTTGGTTCTTCCATTTCTACCTTAAGTACAGCAGAAGAAAAGCCAACACTATGCACATAAAGCAATAACCAAGCACTTGCAGGAGGATTAGACAATCCTCATTTCCACAGAGTGATTGGCTGCTAAAGCACTTAGCACAAACTATTTATTAGTTGCCAAAGCAACCAGTAAAACAGATGGCAAAACTAAATGTCAAACTCGGTGTTTACACAGAAAATGATGGTGTAGGGTTTTTTTATTCCAAAATGCTGGGACTGCTGTACAGACGTCACTAGTGCAGCATACCTACTTTCAGAGGATTACAAATGTGCAAACATCCCAGTCTTTCTTCTTTCTGTTTCTACATTTTCTACATTTTTAACTCCTACATGTCACATACTTTACATCCCGTAAATCTACTGCTTCTAATTAATTAAAATAAATATTAAAAGTTCTTTAGCAACTCGCAAAGCTGAATGGACTCAGCACCACAGGCTGAATTTTACCCCAATAACAAAAAAAGAGAATACACCTGTTTCAGATTAATTACTCCAGATTCCTGATAGGGTGGTAACATAAAACCTCTGGTCTACTTATTCTCCTCCTAAGAATTATACCAAGACCTACTTGGAAAAAAAAAGAAAAAAAAAGAAGGGAGTGAGGGTCCATCCCTGACTATTGCATAACAAAAATGCCAAAATAAGAGCTGCCCACAGCTGAGGCCTGGCTGTTGCTGAAAAGCACTTCTAAATGCTAACTTTAATGAAGGGGTTCGTTAAAAATCACAGAATCATGAAGACCAGTCTTTGTGTCACTTAGTACTAGATACAATTTTCTGGATATGGTAATTATTTTAACATTATTTTATCTTTTTATGTTGTTTTCCAAGACAGGATAAACATGGTATATTTCAGACAATGAATAACTATTTTCTGTACTCTGATTAGCACTGTGCCCTGAACTTTTCAAAATAACATTAAGATCGTACGTAACATGCATAAAGTTTTCCACACTGAGCTACACTTGGTGTGCAAATTCTAAGGAACTGCAGTTGCTTAGAAGGCTAACTTATTTACCATATATTACATTAAATCCTTTCTTTTGTTCTGGGAAAATGTATTGAGTTACACCTTCCAAAACAATCTAATAGCTGTACCATAAATGCTGGGCACCTCCTAGCCAACACTGCAGGAACACAGATGTCTTTTACAGCTAATTCAACTGGAAACTGTGAACAGTTAGCATATTATAAGCTCTTCAGCTACATTCTCTCTCTCTCTCAAACCATAGCAAGGCAGAATGAACAGACTTAGGTTGCTGCCAAGGAAGTTGTGTGAATCGCACAGTTCCTGAAAGTATACAATTAAACTGTTTAAAGCTCCTTTTTAAATGCTACTTGCAAGAGACAAGAATCTCCGCAGCGTAATGGAAGGCTTGAAATTTTCCTGTGAAAGCACTATTCACAATTATATATGCATTTGGTAATTAAATGAGACCATCTTAGCCACTAATATACAAAACATAGCTTGTTGTGAGACATTTCACTTTAATCAGATGTCTGCCTCCTGTTTGAATTTACTGGAAAACCAGTTGGCAACCAAGGTGGAAAATGGACACATGGTTTTCTCCAGTACTTTGCAAACAGAAATACTGAAGGATTTAACTGTTTTTATTGAGCCTCACACTCATAAAGATACTTCAAGGGGAAAAAAAGAAACCCACCACGTCCCAGGCTAGAGTAAACTGTTAATCTTCTTTTGAAAGACAGAAAACTGAAATTGGGTAGAAAATAAAGTCACAATGCTGGGAAGGAAAATCCATTTCCATCATCAACACAAGTAATTATACTTTAGGACATAAAGAAGATGCTATTACCTGCACTTAAGTCCATTATAGACTTTGGAATTACTACCACAATATTGAGCTTTTTCTCCATATTTGGAAACACACAGCAACCTATAAGAAGGCAGTATGTCATACACAGAACTCAACTAGACTTACTGCTATTAGTAATGTATTAACTTTTTGACTCTCAGGAGAACTGAACTGATGAGTTCCCTTATGGGCCAAGAACCTTCATTTTACCTTAAAATCACTATATTCAGACTCCTATGCCTTAAACTATTGACTGGAACATTAAACTACTGCCTAAACTATTGTGAGATCATCTCTTATCATTATAGCTTGCTGATTGCAAACGATTTATTCCTGGTACACAATGTCTGAAGTGGAAATAATCTCAAACTATAATTTGAATCCAAATAAAGTTGACTCAAGTACCTTCGAATGTGCTATTTTTAATTCTCCATGGTCAAATATCTCATTACTGATACTTGGGTATTTTAGCTCAGAATTATTCAAGACTAACATATAGCTATATTTCTATTTATTAATGTTGTGAAATAAACAATAAATTATTGTCTTCATGCTTAGTTAAATTTCAATTTGAATTCACGCTAACTTATTTAACAAACCTTCTCCAGGAATTAATTTGTTTCTTCAATAAAGTATACTGGATTCCCTTTAGTAGCATTTTTGCAGCCACATAGGTGCAGGTCACTGAAAAATTCATGTGGGCATTACAAAATGCTGGTGGCATTCATTATCTAACTGGCAGTGAGAACTCTCTAGCTGAGCAAGGAATACAGCACTGCACAAGCGTGTCAAGCTTTCGAAGGAAATACAAACACAAGAATGGAGCATAGGAATGTCTCAAGATTTGGTTTCTAGTCATCTTATTAATTCTTACTCTGAATAATACAACCTTACAGAGCATACAGGGGTACTGCAGATTCAGAGTGGAGAGTTCACCCTTTCCTAATACTGCCAGATACCATACAATCACATATTCAATTGAGCACATACTACTGAACATTGTCCTGATCAGTATTTGTGGACTCCAGCTGAGCTCACTGCAGTGTAAAGCCATATTACTTGCCTGGCTCAGGAGAGTTCAAGGTTCTTGTTCCCAGCTTTGGAACTGTATTTTTAATTGCCTTCCATTACAGCTCTAATATAAAGTCTAAGCCCTCGATTAATAATGACGGAGTATTGGTGATGATCACATACTATGCTGCAATGCAAAGGTAAGCCAGAAAACAAAAAAGTTCACTTGTATGTCTGCTTTACGTATGTAAAATATAGTCATATGACAGGCAATGACTTAGTTTTAAGTTTCAAGTATGAAAAAGCAAATCCTCACAACAGCAAAATCAAGTATTACATGATGTGGTGGGTTGACCTTGGCTGGCTGCCAGGTGCCCACCAAGCTGATCTATCACTCCCCCCTCCTGCAAGGCAGAGGGGTAGAAAATAAAATAAAAAAAACCCTTGTGGGTCGAGATAAAGGAAGTTTAATAAAGAAAAGCAAAGGCTGCATGTGGAAGCAAAGGAAAACAAAAAAGGATTCATCCTCTACTTCCTATCAGCAGGCAAAGTCCAGCCACTGCCTGGGAAGAAGGGCCTGAGCAGTCGCAGCGATTCCTTCAGAAGACAAATGCCTTAATAACGAATGCCACCCCCTCCTCCTTTCTCTTAGCTTTTATTGCTGAGCACATCATATGGTATGGAATATCTCTTTGGTCAACTTCGGTCAGCTGTCCTGGCTATGTCCCTTCCCAACCTCTTTCCTACCCCCAGCCTACTGGCTTTTCTGGGAGGGGTGTGTCTGGGCCAGGCTTGATACTGTGAGCACTGCTCAGCAGTAGCCAGAACACTGGTGCCTTCTCAACACCTTTCCAGCTACAAAAACAAAGCGCCGCACTATGAGGGCTGCTATGGGAAAAGTTGACTCCATCCCAACCAGGCCCAATACACATGTCCGTACAAAGGAAACTTAATTAAGAACTCCTTTTGAACTTCCCTAGTTAAAAAAAAAAAATCTTCCTGTGAACTACTTCCTTATATTTTACACAGCAATTAATAACACTGAGCATTGAGGGGGGAGGGGGAGAGCACCTTCCTGAAGAAATGTTTTCTTCCAAATTATTATTTCTATAGATTTTATTCCTTTTTCCTTAGAACTGTATGAACTGAAGACCAGGTCAAATAGTTATCTGTCAAATTGCATTGACGATCCCGAGACAAACGATAGGTTCCCTATAAATGCCTGGCTATTTGATACTTAGAAAGGATTTCACAGCAGCCAACCTGAAGAGCTGGGAGGCAGAGGAAAAACACCCATATTTTTTTCCTCCTCTCATATTTAGCATCTTCCTTTTTCTTTCTTTCTTTCATTCACTTTGTCTCTCTCTAAGTTGGCGAGAAGAAAAGACATTTTGAATGCCAAATGAAATTGCTTGTCACATGTGGTCTGGACCCCATGTGTTTTTTACATTCACACATGGTTTAACATGAGACAGAAAATTCGCCATTCAGGTTTGACAGATTAAAATAGAACAGCTTTTGAGATAATGGCTCCTACAGTAGTAAGTATATTTCACATAGTCTGGTGTTTGTTTAGTCTGTTTATAGAAATACACTGTGTTGGTACAGCAGATTTGTTTTGGTCAACTTATGGATGCTACTGTAGCTTTTTAGATGTTGCTGAAAGCTACTACAGTCTTTTGTCCTCCTGTTTTACACAATGACATTGTCTCAAATTTGTGTGTTAGTTCACACAGAAACCTGAAAGGAGAATTTCCTGTCTTATTCACTGCATTGATTTGTTTGTACTGAGAGCACTCTTCCTTCTTCACTTAATAAATAAGAACGAAAATGCAAGCATTTGTAAAAAAATCACACAATCTAATTTCTGTTCCAATGCTGACAAACACCCTGTGTTATGTCCCTCAAACTGCAACTGTTTATATACAAGTCAGCAATCTTTACTGATGACTCATGCTACTGATAATACCTCTGAATTACCAGGTCTGGCTTCTGGACAAAGAAGCTCACAGCAATACTACTGGGAATCACGGTCCCTCAGTAGACTGATATGGTAACAAGGTTAGCAGGAGACGTGGTATTGATACTGGTAACCTTCGCAATTTGCGCTCGTCAATCCAGGGATTAATTTTACATGTAATGTGCTGTAGCTAGGTTTTTAATCTCAGCAGAGGAAAGTCCATTAGGTTTTATGCTACCTATTAAAAAAATGAAACCTACTAATAGATTATCTTTAAAAAATGCTCCTCTTTGCCATCCAGGCAAACCTGTTCTCCAGAAAGGTAAATAACAGTACATCCCTCCTCTACAATCTCTGCAAATTAAGTCTTACTTCTGAAATTGTTTTCATTCATTTAAGCTCAATGGATTTGTTTTGCCTAGTGAAATGAATGCTGGTATGTGTGAAATCAATCTTGATATATGGGATATAATTTGTTACTGTAGGAAACCTCCGAGGGTGAATATCATAAAGAACGAAAATTATTTAAGACAAAGGACAGTGCTAACCCAAGTACAAACTGGCTCTGTAGAAATTTGCAATAAAACCCATATCTTTCACAATGATCAGAGCAGGGGTGTTCTGGACCAAGGATGTTCCAAAACTGGGCATATGCATGGAAAGGGATCAATTCTCTGACAGCCCTTACAAGGTATTTCTGTAATTGCAACAAAAGTCCATATTTGAAATGGGTGAATTCCTCCAAAAACCCTCTGATATAAAATGGGTTTTCCCCATATACTTCAGTGGAGGATTTCTGTAATTAAAATTATTTCCTTACTCAAATCTTCAAATGAAGTTTTATACCTGCAAGATCTTCTTTGGAGGAAACCAGTCGAGGAGAGCTGTTACCTGGCTCAATTCTTAATGATAATCTGGAAAAACAAGTTTTTAGAGAAATTAACAAAAAAAAAATTCTCAATAAAAGTTGAAAGAAACTGAAGAAAGTAATTATATTGGCAGTGGTAAGCAGGAATTTTACTTTCTTGGAAGTGTAGTTACCTATTTTGGATGTAACAAAACAATAAATTTTTTAAAGTAAATCACTACCTGTTAGATCCAAGAGAGAAACTGTGAGGGAAGTCTATGAAAACAGAAATGGAAACTGATGTTTTATACTCCCTATCAGTATAAAAATGTAAGTTCATATAGTCTTTCACCTGAAAAAAAAACCCTCCAAAAGTTAGTAAATTTAGATACAAACCTAATAGCAAAAATTTTATTCCCTGTGTGCATGAAAAGTGAACTTATTCTGTTACCATGTGGAAATATGCACTCAGAAATAACTATTCAGAAATATTAGTTACTATGTCTTATAGAAAAGGAGCATAAGTGGGTAAAGTGACCAACACTTAATAGTAAAAGAAGATAATTAGAAGAAAGTTATTAATATTATATGCCCCTCTGCCTCAGTCCATGTGTTTTATGATGCACTCACTGTTGCCTTATCTCAGCACTCCAACACATGTCTTGATCTTCCAGTGCACATGACTTCTGCACCTCTCAGGTTTATGCCCTCTTAACTTGACATTCATGGGTCCTTTGTTCTGTACCAGTTAGACAAAAAAGTATGGAGGACTACAATGTTAAGTAAATTTTAATGGAATAGGCATAAAACCAAAGGAAGTAACTGCTGTCACTGCACAGCATTAAACACATAAAAAAGTTGTGAAACTTTCAAGCTATAGACTGCAGTACTCTGCTGTACGCAAACACCAGTGAAAGTGTTTTTAACTTTAGATCAAAACATGCAAAGGGGCGGGGGGGAGGGGAGGCAGGAACCTATGACAGCATTTCAAAATATCACGTATGGCTTAACCATCACTTTCCTTACTATCTTGTCTTTCATGTACACAGAATTTTAGGGGCAATACCTTCCAGTCCATTCTCCACAGCATTCAAACATAGTCAACTATGTTTTAGTGTGAAGTTCGTTAACAAACCTATTGTCCCTTTTCATGTTTTAGAATTTCTATTCTTCTGATAGTACCAGATTCTTTTACCTATCCAAAGTAATGTATTTCAAGTAGGTAATGAATCATTCCTTTCCAGACTATCTTTTCTTTCTGTCAACATGATTTCTGTGACCAGTGTCCTGGTTTGGCTAAAACAGGA